>NW_025341477.1:6747-7255 GCF_016433145.1 Gracilinanus agilis | reverse complement strand
CCAATTCATTAATCTCTGCCCTCCTTAATTTGTTAATATATGCACTCAGGGATATAAATTTCCCCCTGAGTACTGCCTTGGCTGCATCCCACAGAGTTTGGTATGATGTCTCATCATTGTCATTCTCTTCAGTGAAATTGTTGATTGTTTCTATGATTTCTTCTTTGACAAATTGGTTTTGGAGAATCGTATTGTTTAATTTCCAATTGGTTTTTAATTTGCCTGTCCAGGTGCCCTTACTGATTATTAGTTTTATCGCATTATGATCTGAGAAAGTTACATTTATTATATCTGCTCTTTTGCATTTGTTTGCCATGATTCTATGCCCTATAACATGGTCAATCTTTGTGAATGTGCCATGTGCAGCTGAAAAGAAGGTGTATTCCTTTTTGTCCCTATTTATTTTTCTCCACATATCAATTAAATCTAATTTTTCTAGGACTTCATTCATCTCTCTTACCTCTTTCTTATTTATTTTTTGGTTTGATTTATCTAGATCTGAAAGAGG
>NW_025341477.1:6299-6662 GCF_016433145.1 Gracilinanus agilis | reverse complement strand
TCTTTTGCATTTGTTTGCAATGATTCTATGCCCTATTACATGGTCAATCTTTGTAAATGTACCATGTGCAGCTGAAAAGAAGGTGTATTCCTTTTTGTCCCTATTTATTTTTCTCCACATATCAATTAAATCTAATTTTTCTAGGACTTCATTCATCTCTCTTACCTCTTTCTTATTTATTTTTTGGTTTGATTTATCTAGATCTGAAAGAGGAATATTTAGATCTCCCACTATTATGGTTTTACTATCTATTTCCTTCTTGAGCTCTGCCAGTTTCTCCTTTATGAATTTGGATGCTATACCACTTGGTGCATATATATTGAGCAGTGTTATTTCCTCATTGTTTATACTGCCTTTAATCAG
>NW_025341477.1:0-6201 GCF_016433145.1 Gracilinanus agilis | reverse complement strand
AATTTGGATGCTATACCACTTGGTGCATATATATTGAGCAGTGTTATTTTCTCATTGTTTATACTGCCTTTAATCAGGATGTAATGACCTTCCCTGTCTTTTTTAATCATATATATTTTTACTTTGGCTTTGTCAGAGATCATGATAGCCACTCCTGCCTTCTTTTTCTCATTTGATGCCCAAAAGATTTTGCTCATACCCTTAACCTTGAATTTGTGTGTGTCTACCTGCCTCATATGTGTTTCTTGTAGACAACCTATGGTAGGATTTTGGTTTCTGATCCACTCTGCTATTTGCTTCCGTTTTATGAGTGAGTTCATCCTGTTCACATTCAGAGTTACAATTGTTAGTTGTGTATTCACTGACATTTTTGTATCCTCCCCTAGACCCACTCCTTCTTATTACACTATTTTCTTTTACACCAGTGGTTTGCTTTGAGCCAGTATCCCTTATCCCCTCCCTTGACTGACTTCCCTTTCTGCCCCCTCCCTTGTTGTTCCCCTCTTTGTTTTTTTTTTTAAAGACCAAATGAATTCACTCCCCCTTCTTCTCCCCTCCCTTTTTGGCCTCCCCACTCCCCTGTTCCCTTTGGTTTATCCCTTCTGACTTTCTCAGTAGGGTTAGATAGAGTTTTTTATCTGGATGGATAATAAAGCTACTCTTCCTTCTCCCGGTTGATTACACTGAGAGTAAGGTTTGATTATGCTCTCTTCCTCTCCTTCTTATTATTATTCAACCTCTCCCCTTCTCATGCCCTCTTTGTGTGTAATAGAATATCTTATTTTTCTTATTTACTCGAATTTTTCTTGGTGTCCCCTACTATTCCCCTCCTCTTTCCCACCCCCCATGTCTTCTTAGACCATTTAGTATCCTGTCCTCTCCCTATGAATTATTCTTCTGGTTGCTATAATAGTGAATATTATAATAGTGTATAGAGTTCACTACAGAGAATTATACATAGCATTTCTCCACCTAGTAATACAGATAATTAGATCTTATTTATGCCCTTAAAGAGTCAAGCTTAAAAGACTATGAGTTTTCTTTCTTTTCCCTCTGTTTCTTATTTACCTTTTCATGTTTCTCTTGATGTTTGTGGTTGAGTGTCAAACTTTCCATTTAGTCCCGGTCTCTTTTGTGCAAAAACTTGGAATTCTTCAATTTTGTTGAATGCCCATACTTTCTCCTGAAAGTATATAGTCAGTTTCGCTGGGTAGTTGATTCGTGGCTGAATGCCCAGTTCTCTTGCCTTTCTGAATATTGTATTCCAAGCCTTTCAGTCTTTTAGAGTTGAGGCTGCCAGATCCTGTGTGATCCTTATTGGTGCTCCTTGGTATTTGAATTGTCTCTTTCTGGCTTCTTGTAAGATTTTTTCTTTAACTTGAAAGCTCTTCAATTTCGCTATTATATTTCTGGGTGTTGACTTTTCTGGGTCCAGTGTAGAGGGTGTTCTATGGATCCTTTCAATGTCTATATTGCCCTCTTGTTGTGGAACTTCAGGGCAATTTTGCTGAATAATTTCTTTAAGTATGGAGTCCAAGTTTCTATTAATTTCTGCCTTTTCTGGAATACCAATGATTTTCAAGTTGTCTCTTGTAGACCTGTTTTCTTGGTCTGTCACTATCTCATTGAGATATTTCATGTTTCCTTCTATTTTATCAGTCTTTTGACTTTGTTTTATTTGTTCTTGTTGTCTTGAGAGATCATTGGTTTCTAAATGTTCGATTCTAGCCTTTAAGGACTGGTTTTCAGCTTTAATGTTTTGGTTTTCGGCTTTAATGTTTTGGTTTTCGGCTATAATTTTTTGGCTTTCCTTTTCAACCTGGTCATTTTTGGTCTTCAGTTGACTTGTCTCACTTTCTAAATGCGAAATTCTGCCTTTTAAACTGTTATTTTCTTGCCAGATTTCTTCCATCTTCCTCAGCATTTCATTTTTAAACTCTTCCATAGCTTGTGACCAGCTTTCATTTTTTTGGGGAGGTTTGGATTTTTTTTTCCCTCCTCTGGTGTCTGGATTTTCTCTGTGTAGAAGTTGTCCAGTGTTCCAGAGTTTCTCTTGATAGTCTTTTTCTTCTGGACATCCTTATTGCTGGCCATTGTTGGCCCCGCTCCTTTTCTGCTTTGTCTTTGCACTCAGGGTCTGCCTGGGCCTTGCAAGCTCCGGGGGGCTCCGGGGTCTCCTTGTCCTCGGGGTCACGCCTCCTGGTAGTTCCCGGTCTGCCCCTCTGCCCGAGGTTCCTTCAGCAGTCTTTGGGGCTGCTTCCACTGCTGCGCTCTGGTCCGCACCGGGTCCTCACTGGAGGTCCAAGCCTGGGCTGGAGATCGTTATCCAAGCCTAGGGCACTGCCTTTGCCTGCGCAGATGCTTTTAGGGCCCTGCCTTCACCCCCTCTGAGGGTAGTGAAAGTCCTTGGGCTGGAGATCTTTATTCACACTTGAGGCGATGCCTTCAGTGCTTGGGAAAGGCCGTGTTTTAGGGGCCTTTGTCCCTGCCAAGAGGGTGCCTTCACCCATGTGGACTCTCAGGGAAAGTCCGTGCGCGCCCCCAGCCACCTGGCGTCCCTTGCCTTGCAGCACACAGGTACAAGCCCCGGGGCTGCCAGTGCTTATCTGGTTGCCCCAGTCCTGTTTTCACACTTGTGTGTTGGCGTGTTGTGCGAGGTATGCAGTGTGGGGGGTGGGGGAGGGGCTTCTTCCGGTTTAGTGAGAGTTGTTTCACCCCTTTATAGCATGGAAATGCCCCGATTCTGCGTACCTCCAATGCTGCGCCCTGTTGTGGGGTTCCTTCGTTCCTCTGGACTCGTTTTTTATTTCCCCTTTAGGGGTTCTGTATGCTTTGGTCAGGAGAGATTGAGCAGCTGCTCCTTACACTGCCGCCATCTTAACTCAGGAGTTTAGAATCTTGAAGGAGAGTTTCAGTTGGTTCTGGGATCTCATGGAGAGAGTGTCAGACCAGCTGAACTGCTTCTTTGCCTATCTGAAGAATTGAAATTTAGCCTAGCTTTGGAATATTTATTTAAGAATTGTTAGTTCAGATAAACCCTTTGTATCTCCATACCCTACCTCATTTCCAGCTTCCTTCCCTTACCTTAAATGTCTGTGGATTGAATAAGGAGAGTGAATCAGAGAGTAGTTCAAATCCGTGAGGGTTTAACTATAATTTGGCAGTATCTTATCTAGAAAAGTTAGTTAGTTCTCATTTTATTTCCTTTAGACATCAAAAGCACCTTGAGAGCTGAGCTAAGGCAGGACCTTGCTCAGTCTCCATCTCTGCCTCCCTTCCCCCACCTGAGGTTTCTTTAAACAACTGTTAGGGCTTCCTCAATCCACTTTTCCTGACAAATCATCCTTAAAGACAATAAACCCTTTTGTGTTTCAACAGACCTGTTAGTTACTTTGTCAGTTAATTAGTAAGAGAGGGAAGAAGAGGGAAAGAACCAACATACTCTGGGCTTGAAGGGAAGCCAGGGTATCCATCTTGAAGGAAGGTGTAACTTCAAAACAAGTCCCTTCCTGTGAAATTAACTAAAGCCTGTAGTTAATTTCAATTCAGTCGATTTCCCTCAGTTTGTCTTTAGTCTAAGTCCTGCTGTTCTTTGCCTGTTTAGATTAATTCCTCCTCTCCCTGAAGATCTTTGTTCCCTTCAGTGCTATACTCCCTGACTTCAGCCCCATATTATATCCTGAATCTCCCTATTCCAGCCTACCTGTAACACATATTACTTACCTAGCAAGTCCCTGACAACCTCCCTTCAAAATCCCCTTTTACCACACACCTTTCCTCAAATTATCCCCATTATACTCCACATATATCATCAGCCCTGTCTTTCTGCTACTGAGGCAAATGGCTCCTTCCATCTTGAGGAGGGATTCCAATCTCAGGGGATCAGCTCTTTGCAAAGACTATCCCTGCTAGACGATTTGGGGAATCACAAACTCCAAGAGTTTAAAGGAGAAGGTGAATCCCAGGCAACTGAAACCCTAATCTTTTTACTGAGGCTTGGAGACCTGCTGAGTCTCCTTAGGAAGCAAAGAAATGAGAAATTGAAGAATAACTTGAAAAAGTTTTCATTAATCAGAAACTTTAAAAAAATTTCAACTTATATTCACATTTGTTTTTTTCAAAAACAGACTTCTGTGAGCACAACTTGTTTTTTTCTTTCTTTTTTCTTTTTTTTAAATATTTATTAATATTCATTTTTTTAGAAAAGTTAACATGGTTACATGATTCATGCTCGTACTTTCCCCTTCACCCCTCGCCCTCCCCTCACCCCTGGCTGATGCGCATTTCCGCTGGTTTTAATATGTGTCATTGATCAAGACCTATTTCCAAATTGTTGTTTGTTGCATTGGTATGGTAGTTTTGAATCAAAATCCCCAATCATGTCTGTGTCAACCCATGTGTTCAAGCATCTGCTTTTCTTCTGTGTTTCCACTCCTGCAGTTCTTCCTCTGAATGTGGGTAGCATTCTTTTCCATAAGTCCCTCAGAATTGTCCTGGATCATTGCATTGCTGCTAGTACAGAAGTCCATTACATTCTATTTTACCACAGTGTATTGGTCTCTGTGTACAATGTTCTTCTGGCTCTGCTCCTTTCACTCTGCATCAATTCCTGGAGGTCTTTCAAGTTCACAACTTAAGTTTTAATGACTAGTTTGAATGATTCTTATGATTAGAAACTGTGATAGATTAACAGTTTTTGTATGTTGCCCAAAAGATGGTGAAGCCTAGTAGACAGAATACTGAACTAGAGTTTGAATTCTGTCTCAGATACTAGATGTATGAGCCTGGATAGGTCATTTAACTTCTCTGATCTCTGTTTCTTCTCTTTTAAAATGGGACTAATGTATAATATCTTACTCATAGAGATCCAGTAATATAAACTAAACTAGTTTATATTAAGTAACTTGCAAAGCTTAAAATACTATATAAATATAAGCTATGATACTATTAGTTCTCTATGATGCTGCATATTTTATATTAGGGAAAATGGTAACATGATATGGATCCCTGTCTAGTAGGAAGTTTTTGAGAAAGCAATGAGGCAACCCTTGGCTACTTGGGGGAAGACAAAACAACAAAAACAAACAAATATAAAATGGTTGGTTTTGCTTTTCAGTTTGTTTTTCAGTCATTCATCCCCTGGGATATAGTTTAGCTGCCACTGTGGGTGTTGAAAGCTCAGTATTCTATTACTAATCTCTTGAGTCATTTAGTTTTATCTTTCATTTCTGAAGGTTACAATCTTGATCTTCCTACTAAAAAATTAGATAATTAACATTCTGCCTTGTAATGCCTCTATAACATCTGTAGACTTTTCATAATTAATCAAGTTCTTTTGCAGGCATGGTTGACTTTTGCTGAGAAACTTAGGGAATAAATCTTCTCTTTAGTAATAACTTTATTATTATGATAGTGGGAAAAATCCTTTTGGAGGAACTCAATTTAGAGTACTAATCTCTAGATACTCGAATTAAGTATCATAAAGGGCACGTTACAGAAAAAAGCCATGAATGGAAAATATTTTGAAAAATGTGAATTTCTAAGAATTATAATGTAAAATATTTCATATCTAGAGAGGGAATTTTGATGTTTTGTTCACTAATCATGTCTTACTCTTCATTAACCCCATTTAGAATTTTCTTAGTAAAGGTACTGGAGTGGTTTTCCATTTCCTTCTCCAGCTCATTTTATAGTGTAGGAAATTGAGGCAAAAAGGGTTAAGTGACTCATTCAGGGTCACACAGCCAGTAAGTGTGGTCAGAATTGAACTCAGGCCCTCCTAACTCCAGAGGCAGCACTCTTTCCACTGCACCAGCTAACCACCTTCATCCAATTGAGGTATACTTAACCTTTTTCTATCAAATATCCCTTTTTCACTCTGGAAAAGTTTACGGATGCTTCGTCAGAATAATATTTTTAAATCCATAAAATAAAATGCCTAGGAGTTGTTATGATGATAATAACAGATAGTTTGGAGAAGTAGATAAATGTGTCAGGGCCAAATAGAGCTTTAAGTCAAGAGCCAGAGATTGACAGGCTTCAGTGAAGAAAGGAGGGGTTAAACACTCCTGGCTCTCAAACCCCTCCCCCTCTAACTGCTTCTGCTTCAGTTGGTAATGAAGACAGGAATAAGATTCTTCTGGTAAGTTTCAGTTATGGCTGAAACCCCAATTGCTGTTCCTTTTCTTTAATTTATATTCC
>NW_025341476.1:0-1724 GCF_016433145.1 Gracilinanus agilis | reverse complement strand
TTGGGTTGGGTTCGATTTTGTTTCTGCCTTTCTTTTTATTCCCAGAGCGGAGGTCAGTACCTGGAAAGTGGTTAGCCATTCACGAATGCTTGTTACCTCTGACTATACGCCAAACTATTATTTAATGAGCTCTTGCTAAGGGCCCCTCACTCGGAACCTCCTGGGGATACAGATTTAAAAAAACCTGAAGAAGCCCCTTTTCCCTCCAGGGACCGAGGGGTTTGCAGGCACATTTCCAGACTACAGCCACATTCTTTTTCACTGGCATATTGGATTTTCTGTCTTTTTAAAACCCTTACGTTCTCTAGATACTAAATATTGGTTCCAAAGTAGAAGAGCAGTCACACAGGTAGGAAGTATCTGAGGCCAGATTTGAATTCAGGACCTCCCTTCTCTGGGCCTGGCTCTCTATCTTCTGAGCCACTTGCCTGCCCCAATAGAATGATTTTTCTTAATTATTTCATGTTTATGGAGGTGGTTGTGAGACCAGGTAACCGGGGCTGTCGTGGAAGCATTGGGGTCTGATGCAAAGAGTCTGGGATTTGGGGTCAGAAAACCCATTTTTCAGAATCCCAGTTTGGCTCCTTCTGCCTGCGTTACCTCAGGAGAGTCCACTCGAGTCTCTGGGCTTCCTTCTCGTCCCCCATGAAGTGAAGGGATGGGACTAGATCATCTCTCAAGGTCTCTCCTTCCAGATGCCATGATCGAGGCCAAACGCCCAACTTTCCACATGAGGCAGCTGCGGGTCAGAACCCTTTCCTGATCCCAGGCCCAGCGAGTGGCCGAGACTGGGCCAAACTCGGGTCTACTGGTTCTGAGACCAGCAAGTCCTCTCATGACACCAGAACGTGTGTGAGGGGCTTCGGAACCGACCCGCCATCCGGAAAGCCAGTTGGAATGATGGAAACCACAGGCCTCACGTGGCTGTGCTTTGACCCAGCACAAAAGGGGATGACGGCAAAGGACGGCTCGCTGTGCGGCGGAGGATGAGCCCCCTTTACACCCCGTGTAGTCTAGCTGGGTGGCCCACCGGCTACGGCTCACGCGTGATGCCCCGTGTTCACGCTCTGCCCTGGGACTTGCCGAGCCCCAGGCTGGAACCCTCCCTCGCACGGCTGCCTCAGACTCAGCTTCCAGCTTCTGGGAGAGCCTCCCTGCCTCCTCCGAGGAAGCTCCCTTCTTGCTGAGACTCCTGTTACATGCCAGAGAGCTGATGGGTCTCTGTGTGTACACCCCACATGTGTGTTTGTGCACATACATGACCAATCACGTGTGTTTGTGTACATTTATGCCTCCCACACATGTGTGTTTGTGTGTATAGATTTGTGTGGTTACACATCGTCTCATTGTAAAGGGATCTTTGAGGCTTGGAAGTGAGTTTTTACCTTTCCTTGTATCATGCAGAAAATACTTAATAAAGGCTTGTTCATTGGTTATCTGGGCACCCATGACATTAGGGGGAGAGACAGAAGCAGAGAGAGATGAAGGGAGAGTTTTTGTCCTGAAGGAAATTAGATGTGTGTGTGTGTGTGTGTGTGTGTGCGCATGTGTGTGTCTTACAAGGACCTTGGCAATACAGATTAGCACTTGCTCTACAATTTGTAATCTTAGTGAGAAGCACAGGTCTCTATCCACTATAGCTCTCTCCCTCTCCCTCCCTCCTTCTCTCCTTCCTTCTCTTCCTTCCTTCCTTCTTTCCTTCCTTTCTTCCTTCCTTCCTTCCT
>NW_025341475.1:0-1139 GCF_016433145.1 Gracilinanus agilis | reverse complement strand
ATATCCTTGAGCATTGCTAATTTGACAGCTCACCCTATTTCTCCTGTAGCTGATGATTAACAAATATGTCAGGAGAGGCCCTGTAAGGGCTCTGAAATGATCCACAAAACTGTCTTCCACAAATCCCTCCAAGGATAAGTTGCCTTAACTAAACATACCCAGGAGTTCCTGTGCAGTAGAGAAAAGGGCCTTGAGATGAGTGAAAAAAACCACTTTATGTATTCTGAAACCATACAAGGGAATCACTCCCCACCCAACCAATGTGGCAGCATTTTCTTTCTCCCTTAAAAAAAAACCCTTACCTTTTGTCTTAGAATTCATACTAAGTATTAGTGGCAAAGCAGAAGATCAATAAGATCTAGGCAATTAAGCGACTTGCCCAGGGTCACGTAGCTAGGAAGTTATCTGAGGTCAGATTTGAACCCAGGACTTCTCATATGCAGTCCTGGCTCTTTATCCACTGAGGAATCTAGCTACCCTGACAATATTCTCTTAAATAAACTATTATTGGGTCCTGAATCGAGAGTCAACAAACTACACTTAAATGTGTTTTCCTTATCCCTGACCACACTTTAGTAAAGTTATTTAATACACATTCTCTCATTTGGTCCTACCAAGAACCCCATGGGGTAGACAGAACAGATCTTACTATTGCTATTTAAAGGTGAGGAATGGAGGTCCAGGGTCACACAGTGAGTAGTCAGTCCATCAATAAACTTGTTAAGCACCTACTATGTACCAGGTAAGGGCAGTTAGGTAGTACAGTGGATAGAATGCTGGAACTGGAGTGAAAAAGACCGGAATTTTATCCAGCCCCAGACACTTTCTAGCTGAGTGACCCTGGGCAAATCACTTAACCCTGTTTTCCTCAGTTTCCTCATCTGTAAAATGAACTGGAGAAGGAAATAGCAAATGACTCCAGTATCTTTGTCAAGAAAACCCCTAATGAGGCCATGGAGAGACAGACATGATTGAAACAAGTAAATAACTATATGTAACTGGTACTTTGCCAAGCTGTGAGAGCATACATACAAAAGCAAGACAGTGGATGACCTCATTCAATTCACATTCCATTATAGGATTTGAACTCAGAGCTTCCTCAAGTCAAATCTACAAACATTTACTAAGGAGAACTACAT
>NW_025341474.1:0-1302 GCF_016433145.1 Gracilinanus agilis | reverse complement strand
GATATTATTGGGCAAGTCACATCATTAAATGCTCATGTTGGAGGGGGGAAAGAGGAGACATAGTTGGGTGGGTGATATGGAAGATGCCAAGTTTGGACTCAGAGAATAAATCTGGGACAAATCTGGATTCATATCCCAGCTTTCCTACATGTTGGACATGTAATATAATTATATGATGTAATTTGGAAAAAAAGTCGAAGTTCTGCTTAGAATCAATACTCTTTATTGCTTGTAAGACAAAAGAGTGGTAAGAGCTAGGCAATTGGCATCAAGAGACTTGCCCAGGGTCACACAGCTAGAAAGTATCTGAATGTATATGATATTATCTTGATCAAGTTAGTTAACTCTGTTGGGACTCATTTTTTTTTATCTATAAAAAGAGGAAGTTTGACTAGATGGCTTCAGAAAATCTTTACTTTCCTTTCAAAGTTTCTTCTGTAACAAATCTCTATTCCAATGACAAAAAAGACCCTACACAAATATAATAATTAATTAATCACCTGAGGAAAAAGCAAAAATTTTTGTACTTAGAAATTTTTTTTATTTTTTATTAGACATTTATTAATATTTGTTTTTAACCTGTTTACATACTTTATGCTCCTACTTTCCCCTTCACCCCCCGCTGTCCTCCCACCCATGGCCAACACACATTTCCACTGGTTGTAACATGTGTCCTTGTTCAGGGTCTATATTCCACTCATGTCTGCCTCAGCCCATGCATTCAAGCAATTGTTTATCTTATATGTTTCCTCTCCTGCAGTCCTTCCTCTGAATGTGGGTAGCATCTTTACCATAAATCCCTCAGAGCTGTCTTGTGTTATTGCAGTGCTGCTGGTATAGGAGCCCATTACATTTGATTTTACCATAGTATATCAGTCTCTGTGTACAATGTTCTTCTGGCTCTGCTCCTTTCACTCTGCATCACTTCCTGGAAGTCTCTCCAATTTGCATGGAATTCCTCCAGTTTATTATTGCTTTTAGCACAATAGTATTTCATCACCCGCATATACCACAATTTGTTCAGCCATTCCCCAACTGAAGGACATCCCCTCATTTTCCAGTTTTTTTCACTACAAAAAGCGCAGCTATAAAGATTTTCGTACAAGTCTGTTTATCTATGATCTCTTTGGGGTATAAACCCAGCAATGGTATGGCTGGATCAAAGAGCAGGCAGTCTTTTATAGCCCTTTAGGCATAGTTCCAAATTGCCAGCCAGAATGGTCGGATTATTTCACAACTCCACGAGCAATGCATCAATGTCCCAATTTTGCCACATCCCCTCCAACATTCATTACTCTCCCC
>NW_025341473.1:0-6953 GCF_016433145.1 Gracilinanus agilis | reverse complement strand
AGATCCTCATCTCTGTTTATTAAATGTGATCATGTCCCTTTCCCTAATAATTCCTGTTCTGTGTCCTCTGCTCCCTCTATCAGGCCACTTCCTGGAATCCTGGCTTCTTTCCTCCAGGCTGTTTGCTTCCTCCCAAGTATTTACCTAATAATATGAAAAACGCCTTACTTTTAAAAATCCATCTTTTCACAGCAATTTGAAATTTTCCTATTTCCATTTTGTAAGAGAGATGAGTATAAGGAAATTATGGTTTGCCTAAGCTTACCTAGTATACTGTGTATACTACCTAGTATACAGTATACCTAGTATACTGTGAGTTCCACTGATTTTTAAAAATATGCCTATAAATTATGTCTATCAGTTTTTTTTAGAAATGGACATGCTAGTTCTGTGTCTGTTTATATTTTTCTCTTGGTTCTACTCTTTTTGTTCTTCTAATTTCATCTATGCATTTCCAATTTAAAAAAATGTAACCTTCCTGATCTTTTGGGATGAGAATTCGTTGGAAAAGAGTTTGGCAGAGATTAGTCATAGAACAATTTCGTAGACCCTATGTCAAGATGAGGTCAAAATGAGTATATGATTCAGACAGAAAGGGTGATACCATAGGCAAATTAGGGGAGTATAGAATAGTTTCTCTTTCAGATTTATGGAGAAGAGAAGAACTCATGACCAAACAAGAGATATGAGAACATTACAAGATGTAAAATGAATAATTTTGTTTATTTTAAATTAAAAGGTTTTGTACAAACAAAACTAATGCATCAAAGATTAGAAGGGAAATAAATCACAAACTGGGGGAAAATTTTTAAAGCAAATTTCTCTGAGAAAGGTCTAATTTATCAAATACATAGAGTCAAACTTTTAGGACTACAAGTTATTCCCCAATTGACAAGTGATCAAAATATGAACCAGCAATTTTAAGATGAAGAAATCAAACCAATCAATAATTATATGAAAAAATGTTCTAAGTCACTCTGGATTAGAGAAATGCAAATTAGAACAACTCTGAGGTACCACCTCATATCTATCAGATTTTCCAATATGAGAGTAAAAGAAAATGATAGATGTTGGAGGGGATGTGGCAAAATTGGGACACTAATGCATTGTTGGTGGAGTTGTAAATTGATCCAGCCATTCTGGAGGGCAATTTGGAGCGATGCAAAAGGGCTAGAAAACTGTGTATACCCTTTGATCCAGGGAATATGACTACTGGGTCTGTATCCCAGAGAGATTAAAAAAGGGGGGGGTGGGGGAAGGAGCTACTTATACAAAAATATTCACAGGTTCTTTTTTGTGGTGGCAAAGGATTGGATATTGAGGGGATGCCCATCAGTGGGGGAATGGCTGAACAAATTGTGGCATATGATGGTGATTGAATATTATTGTGCTATAAGAAATGATAAGCAGAATGATTTCAGAAGAAGCTGGAAAGACCTATAGGAACTATTTACACAGTGAAATCAGCAGTACCAGGAGAACATTGTACACAGAAACAACACTATTATATGATGATCAGCTTTGAAAAACTTAGCTGCTATTAGCAATACTATGATCTAGGACAATTGTGAAGGACTTAGGACAAAGAATGCTAACCACCTCCAGAGAAAGAACAGTTTGAGTCATGCTGTTTTTCACTTTAATACCCATTAGGGTTTTGGTTTTATATGAGTCTTCACTTACAATGACCAATATGGAAGTATGTTTTGCATGATAAGACATGTATAACCCAGTTCAAATTGCCTACCATTTCTAGGAGGTAGGAGGGAGTGAAAGTGGGTGAGACAATTTGGATCATATAACTAAAGAAAACATATGTTGAAAATTGTTATTACATGTAATTGAGAAAATATAATATTGAAAAATAAAAAATTAACCTGCTTATCGTTTCTTACTACACGGCAATATTCCATCAGAAACAGATGCCACATCTTGTTTAGCCATTTCCCAATGGATGGACTTTGGGTATGGACTGTTCTCTCAGAGTTGTTTTGATTTGCATTTCCCTAATCTGTAATGATTTAGATCATTTTTTCTTATACGTTTGTATGGTTTTGATTTCTTCACCCACAAACATTATGTGACCATTTCCCAATGGGGAATGACTCATGTTCCTATAAATTTGACAAAACTCTATATAACCGAGTTATGAGACCTCTGTCTGAGAGGCTTCCTAAATACGTTTTCCAAATTTTCTGCTCTCATTTCCATTGCGTTCTTAACCTTCATACTCACTACTGAGCTTGTAGCACTTCTCCAGTCTTTGTTGTACAAATCAACTCTTCCTGTCATCCTGAAATGATAATTAAGCCAAGAACCCTTTCTTCTAGGTTCGTGTGAAGTTTGAGGATGTGGCAATATATCTCTCAAAGGAGGAATGGGAAGTAATGGACTCCACTCAGAGGAGACTGTACAGGCAGGTGATGCTAGAGAATTACAAGAATGTTGTCTCAGTGGGTAAGCATGCCATCGTGCTCCATTTTCTACCTCCTAGCCTTCAACTTAACCTGTACTTGGTTTCATTTATTAATAATGGCAAGTAATAGTAATAGAAACATTTAGATAGTGCTTTGACATTTGCAAATTGCTTTATAATTCCCTATAGGCCTGAGAGGCAGGTGCTGTTATTTTTCATTTTACAGATTTGGAAAATGAGAAAGACAGATTAAATGACTGGCACAGTCTCAATCAGCTAGTAATTGTCTGAAGCAAGATCTAGACTCGAGCCTTCCTGACTCCAAGCTAGTATTTCTATACATTGTGTTATCCAGTACTTTGACATTGGCATAAAGCCTGTTATCTCAGTGGTCTGGCTCTTACAGGAGGATGGAGCACATGCCCAGAGTAGAGGATGGTCAGTGCAAAGGCCCAAAGATAGCTAAGGAAGGAAAGGAGAGAAGACCAATTTCACCTGATCATAGAGTATGGGAGTGGGGATCATGTCCAACAAAGCTGGAAAGTTTGATTGGTGCTTGAAAGCTAAACAGAAGAGTTTATATTTTCTCCTCTAGACAATAGGGGTCCTCTGGATTTAGAAATAAAAGGGATTTTTGAGGCCCCTGAATCCAACTCCTTTGTTTCATATTGGAGGATGTTGAGTCTTAGCAAGGTTAAGGGGTTTGCCCAAAGTGGCAAGGCCATGATCTACATTCAAGGTCTTTGACTGCAAATTGAATATTCTTTTGTGAAGATTAACATTAATATGCAAAATACTAAATATCATATTTGTAAATAATTTATTAATAATAAACTAATGAAAGAGACTAACTAAAAGGTACTAACCAGCTCATTTCCAGGAACCAGAGAGAGAGGGATGAGTTACAGCCAACTATAAAACAATAACATGACCACACAAATGTTGAGGTGCAGGAGAGATTAAAGGGAATTTTGGAAAAACTATGGGACTTATGGGGATTAAGTCCAAGGTTCAAAATATCCATTTATACATACTCCCCTGTGATCCTTTGGTAGACCAGTCTCCCCAGTGGATCATAAAAATATGATCAACATATAAATTGTAATACTTTGTGGATAAGAGGGAAAAAAGAACAAAATCAATGATTGCAAGATTAACAAAAATTCAATTTGTGGGCAGTCCCCTTTGGCATAAAAGTATACATTCAAAACAAATGATTTAAATCCCCCCAAAGTTCAAATTCACATCCCAAAATTCAGTTTTGGATCTTCTTGATGCAGTGTGTGGCCTCTGCAGGCATCTTCATGGTGCCTTCTCCAAACAGGTTCATTTTCTGGATTCTGGGAAGTAGCAAATTTCTTATCCGAAAATTTCCTACATTCAAATCAAAGTTCACAACAATAACAAAGTGCCCCCTGAGGTGGATAATAACACAAGGATCACTCAGGGATACCTGGCTGAATTATATGATATATGAATCAATTGCAGAAGAACTAAAAAACATGAAAAAAATCCACATAAAAGAGAAAAAATAACTTGTGGGTGAAATAGAAAATGCCAATGTCTAAAGGCTTAAAAAAATCTAAGTAAAAGAAAAATAAAACTATAACAGGTCCTTGAATCAGGACCCAATTATAATGATTTAAGTAATTATGCACTTACCCAATCAGTAGCCAGGACTACAGAAAGTTTGTCACACTTATAAAAGACAGAAAAGGGACTAGATTATAGGAGCCAGAATGGTAGCCAGGATGAAGTGCTTGGATAGAATGTGGTTCAGAGGAAGTTCTGCAACTTTACATATGTTAAGAGCAGAGTCCTTGAACTTCCCAAAAGTCCAAGTCCTCTTTTCTTGGCTCAAAATTATACAGGTTAGCTTTGTGCTTCTTTGGCACTGTGCAATGGCTCTTTTTGAATTCCCTTCTCCTGGGATCAGACAGAATCATTAAGCAAAGTCCCATAGTATTTAAACAATCAATGGCATTATTCTATAGTTTAAAGTTTTTTGGGTATGCATTAATATTAGAACAAATGAATTTTTAAAATTCTATTACTGGAAATTAAAAAAAGATTAATATTGATAATGTGTTCAAATGTGTACAAAAATGAGAGAATAAAGAGACTCAACTGTATTACACATACTAGGGAAAAAATAAAAGAATATTTTAAAAATCAATAATATCTAACTTAAGATCAGCAAAAGGTTTCTCACCCAAAAAATGAGATCCAATTTCCTTTTTAAATTTGGCCATGAACTCCTGTTCTCAAGATCTATTTATCATTTGCAGATAATCTGATAAAGATAGCTTAGTTGATAAGAAGTGAAGATCTGAAGATCTTTTTGCTCATGCTTCCAGCTCTGTCTCCAGGAGCATGGAGTTTATTATACATATTTCAAGACTCATTTCACACAACCCCCGCCCTGCACTGAAACTTCGCAGATGTGCAGAAGTTACAAATTATGTCATATCAAAACACAAAAGGTCTCATTGGCTTCAGAATAGAACAAGTCCAGGGCTGAATTTTTACTGGGTTCTTATCAGAACGCCAAGTCGGGAAATATTTTCTCAGGGTCGAATTGCCCCTGCTAAGGTTTTGGCCTTGGCTGTACCAGGCAGCTGCATTCCTGGGCCAAGGGGAAAAGTGTTAACCTCTTCAATGCAGGTTTGCTAGGAACTTAAAGCTTTTCAATAAGGCCACAGTATTTTTTTCAACAAGAAATCACAATGATCACAAAAGGAGTCAAAAGAGGAGTCTCAGATTTTTATCTATTTGAGACTGTTTCTCTTATTGGCTTTCCACATATTCACCAATTTTGTTTAAATTGAAGAGGGCATTCACCTGTTGGGCTGGGTGAATTTCTCTTATGAGGGCCAAGGGAAACTTTAAAGTTACACAAATTTGGGGATGAAAAGAAAAGAGGACAAAACCAATGATCTAATGATTGCTAGGCGCATTGACAAAAAGCCAATTAGGGGCAGTTCCTTTTGGCATAAGACTGTATATTTAAAACAAATGCATTCGATTCCCCATAGTTAAAGCAACTGCACCCCAAAGTTTATTTTTGGATCTTCTTGATGCAGTGTAGGTCTCTGCAGGCATCTTCATGGTGTCTTCTCCAAACAGGTTTGTTGTCTGGATTCAGGGGATATGACAAATTTCTTATCCTGAAATTACTCTCAAAAGAATTTAAACTTTACATTATAGATTATAAAACATACATTCTCCTCTGAAGAGGGTTAAGGCTAACACTGAGATCAATTAAGGATACATGGTTGAGTTTTTGGGATGTGTGAAACAATTGGCAAAAGAAAGATTTTTTAAAATTTAAAAGATCCAAGTAAAAGAGAAAAAAAATAACTTGTGAATGAAATGTTAAATATCAAAGTCTTGTGTGCAAAAAGGTAGGGAAAAATAAACTTATAGCAGGTCCTTGAATCAAGGCCCAAGTAATGTGATTTAAACAATGGTGCAATTACCACTTCAAAAGCCAGGACTATAGAAAGTTACCACACTTAGAAAGAAAAAGACCAGTTTGGCAGTTTCTATACTGATTTGGACTGCCCAAAGGGCAGTCCCTTGTTCTTGATTTGTTACTTATTGTCACGTGTTGGTAACTCGTCTCCCCTCCCCACTAAGGGAGGTGGGAATGACCTCATTTCTATGCCTAGGTTAAGTAAGAGTTTAGCTAAGAATGAGCTAGAGCTAATTTTATTTACACACCCATGTCATCAAAGAAATGTTTTTCTTCTGTGTTTCTTCTCCCGCGGATCTTTCTCTGGATGTAGATAGCATTCTTTCTCATAAGTCCCTCTGAGTTGTCCTGGATCATTGCATTTCTACTAGTAGAGAAGTCCATTACATTCGATTGTGCCACAGTCTCTCTGTCTCTATCTGTGTATAAGATTCTCCTGGTTCTGCTCCTTTCACTCTGCATCCATTCCTGGAGATTGTTCTAGTTCACATGCAAGTCCTCCAGTTCATTATTCCTTTTAGCACAATAGTATTCCATCACCAACAGGGACCACAATTGATTCAGTCATTCCCCAATCAAAGGGCAGCCCCTCATTTTCCAATATTTTGCCACCACAAAGAGGGCTCCTATATATATATTTTTGTACAAGTCTTTTTCTATATTATCTCTTTGGGGTACAAACCCAGCAGTGGTATGGCTGGATGAAAGGGCAGGCAGTCTTTTAAAGACATTTGAGCATAATTCCAAATTGCCTTCTAGAATGGTTGGATCAGTTCACAACTCCAACAGCAATGCATTAATTTCCCAATTTTGCCACATCCTCCCCCACCCAACATTTATCTCTTTCCTATACTGTCATGTTAGTCAATCTCTTAGGTGTGAGATGATACCTATTTTCTATTATTGATTTTGTGAAAATTCATACATCCTTGTAATCAAAACAAAAGATTAGTAAATTACAGTCCCAAGATTTTTATCTCAAAAAGCAAAATTTCACTAATCATTAGGTAAAAACGCTATTAACTTTCTCATATTTCCCTCTAAGAGTTAAATTTCATTCTT
>NW_025341472.1:0-2100 GCF_016433145.1 Gracilinanus agilis | reverse complement strand
CTGCTGTATGGTATTGGTATTAGTATGGTATCAGTAAATGTTTAACAGCTGGTTCACTGAATTAATCCCTTTAAATATAGATGATGTAATGCAAGGATACAACAGAGGCTTTTGCTCTTGCAGGAGTCAACTGTAAACAGCTCTGGCAGTTAAGTCTTAGAATCTTGGCAAAAAGATCAGTTGAAACCTGAGGCTTGAAGAGAGCTGAAGTTTCAGCTGAGGCTCTGCTTTTGGCTTTCGGTTTTGCCTTGGCCTGTACTTTTGTCTCTGGACAATTTGAACCTGGCTGATTTCTCTGGACTTCTCCCTGACCTCTCCATATTACTTCTCTGTTATTTTCCCTGATTTTCCCTTTGGGCTCTGGGAGGAAGGGTGGTTTTGGTTTTAGTTTAGACTTTGTGGCTTTTAGTTTCCTGTAGGCAAGTAGAACATCCTTAAATCAAGCTATCCCTTATTTTTATTGATTTAGTAAATATTTTACTTTAAGGCAACCAAATATTCCTGACTGGGAGAGCAGGCTCTCTCTCAGTCTAACCCTCCTGTGACCCTTCCTCCACCTGCAGCTCTCTCCCTAGAGGCTGTTACAAAATCCTAAACCCCTCTCTCCTTCTGAGTAATCCTAATAATAATAAATCCACTTTGTTACCTACTCCAACCCTCTGGTGAATCATTGTGTCTAAGATTGAGGCAAGGGCTGAAGGGGGAAGGAGTTATTTTCTTTTATTTCTTGAGGGAACTGCGGGCATCCACCTTGGCAGAAGTCTTACCGGAGACTTCCTCCTGCCATAAGTTTCACTGACAGGGAGGAACCCTTGGACTCCTCCCTCAAGGGACTTCAGAAACTAACAAGAGAAGTAGCCCTCAAGGCAGATTTGAACATTTCTGACTTGCCCAACTACTTTGTATCTATAAAGATACCTTTCCTTACCTTGAGGGATCCTGCCTATATCTCCCCAGTATCCCCTGTCTCTAGCCTCAGTGTCAAGCCTGTTCCAGCTACCCTCCTGAATATTCCCACTCATTCCCTTGCCATCCAATTTACAAGCTCATTATTTCCTTCCCTACTATCAGCCATCCCCTTTAATTCCTCCTCCTAATATCTACCTCACCTTTATCCCTCCTTTCAACTAAGATTACCCATTTCTCTATAACAAATAATAAATCAAGTCCTGGTTTATGTCATTTGCATTTTCTTTCTTACATTTCCTTGCTTATATTCCTCTTTCTTTCCATCCTACAATATAAAGCCTTACCTTCCATCTTAGAATTAATACTAATTATTGGTTCTGAGGCAGAATAGTGGTAAGGGCTAGGCAATTTGCGTTAGATGACTTGCAAAAGGTCACACAGCTAGGAAGTGTCTGAGACCAGATTTCAACCTAGAACCCTTTTGCTACTGCTTAGAAAATTATGTCAGCATAATTTACTAAGTAATAGAAAAAATGCTAAAAATAAATACTATTATGTAGAAAAAATAAGAAATATAACTGATGAGACCTTTGGAAAACTTTAATGACTATATTAATATAGTTTGGGTTAATCAGAAAAATCAGGTATAGAATGTCTTCTCAATAAATGTTCCAAGAATGTATTTCAAAGTGATCAGTTCATGACCTAAAATTCTGAGATCTGTTGGTCCAAAAAGGATAGAATACATCCAAGAACTTAATTCATATTACACACATAATTGGAGAAAGGAAACAGAAGATCTTAAAGGACACTAACTTAGATATAGAGGGAAATAATTGGTGAATGCTTAAAAGATATGGACAAATAATGAAAGCAAGGATCAATAATTAAGACTGAGAAAAAACCGTCAAAAGTGCTCAATTTGCTAAAAAGGCAATGAACAGGACTTAAAAATAAACTATATTGAGGGCAAGTGGAAATCAAAGACATGACGAAGTTAAAATTAGAAGAGAAGCAAATAAATAAAAAAAACTTTGCAACAAGTTTCTCTAATAAAACTCAGATAAGATATATAAAGAAATTATTTAAATGAATAAAAACAAGCCATTCCCCAATTGAGGAATGGTCAATGAAAATGAATTGGCAGTTTTCAGTAGGAAATTCATGGTGTCAATAATTCAATAAAATGCT
>NW_025341471.1:0-1068 GCF_016433145.1 Gracilinanus agilis | reverse complement strand
TGTACAGCATAGTTCAGAATAAAAATGAATGAAGGCATAACCAATGCGATTGATGCATTATAGTTACACCAGACTTCTTTTGCTGATGGAGGCAGCAAGAGTTACCAATACCTGGAGTTTAGGAATGTGATAAGTTAGGTTGGTTAGTTTAAGTACTATGTACTTAGTCATAGACTTCATAAGATTTTTTATATCCATTCTTCTATGTTAAGATATATCTTATATTTTTTCTCTTTTAATATATATATATCATTTCTTGTCTTTTAACTCCACAGCTAAGATTGTGAGCCAATAAGCTAATGGAAGGAAGGAGAGAAAGAAGGAAAGAACTGAGCATAAGGGATGATAACTGAGTGATGTCATAAATGATGCCAGGGATTCTATATTTCAGAGTACAAGAAGAAATACAGACAAATTGAACAGAAAGAAGTTGTATTAGGTTGAATGATGAAATATTTAAAAATATATTTTCTACCACACTACTATTTTCACTGACAATTGCAGAGTTCTTCATTCTAACCCACCTGTGTTTTTTCCATTCTTCTTAGGGAGAAAAAAATGGAAAACAGCTGAGTGTAATCTTGTAAAGCATGACCATTTTGGGTCTTGACCTTTAATTTCTTTGGGGTGGTTAAATAATAAGGGAGGGAAGAAGGAAGGAAGGAAGGAAGGAAGGAAGGAAGGAAGGAAGGAAGGAAAGAAAGAAGGAAGGAAAGATGGAAGGAAAGAAGGAAGGAAAGAAGGAAAGAAGGATGGAAAGAAGAAAGAAAACAGATATTTATATTTAATTGATTGATTATTCAGCTTCTCCCTCCTCTCCCCACACCATAGAAAGCATCATTTGGCAAAATATATAGATTATGTATTTCATTTTTTCCACTCCTCAGTTCATTTTCTCAAATGAATACTCAAATAGTTAATCTTCAAGTATTAAATCTATAACTATTTGTGATATTCTCTTGGTTCTAGTCATTTCACTCTTCATTATTTCAGGTAGTTCTTTCCAATTTTAAAAAAAAATTATTCTGCTCATTTTTTTGCTATGGTATAGTAATATTTATTCTATCA
>NW_025341470.1:0-1793 GCF_016433145.1 Gracilinanus agilis | reverse complement strand
TATAAACAAGTTAAGTGAACACAGAATAGTTTACTTTTTAGATCTGTGGGAAAGGAAAGACTTTAAAACCAAGCAAGAGTTAGAGAAATTTACAAAATGTAAATTAAATGGTTTTGATTATATTAAACTAAAAAGTTTTTGTAAAAGCAAAAACAATGTAATCAAAATCAGAAGGGAAACAACAAATTGGGAAAAAATCTTTAAAATGAAAAACTCTGACAGGGATCTAATTACTCAAATATACAAGGAGTTAAAGCAATTGTATAAAAAATCAAGCCATTCCCCAATTGATAAATGGGCAAGTGACATGAATAGGCAATTTTCAGGTAAAGAAATCAAAAGTATCAATAAACACATGAGAAAGTGTTCCAAATCTCTAATAATTAGAGAAATGCAAATCAAAACAACTCTGAGGTATCACCTCACACCTAGCAGATTGGCTAAAATGAAAGAAGGGGAGAGTAATGAATGTTGGAGGGGATGTGGCAAAATTGGGACATTAATGCATTGTTGGTGGAGCTGTGAACAGATCCAGCCATTCTGGCTGGCAATTTGGAATCATGCTCAAAGGGCCTATAAAAGAATGCCTGCCCTTTGATCCAGCCATGCCATTGCTGGGTTTGTACCCTAAAGAGATCATAGATAAACAGACTTGCATGAAAATATTTATAGCTGCGCTTTTTGTGGTGGCAACAAACTGGAAAAGGAGGGGATGTCCTTCAATTGGGGAATGGCTGAACAAACTGTGGTATATGCGGGTGATGGAATACTATTGTGCTAAAAGGAATAATAAACTGGAGGAGTTCCAGGTGAACTGGAGAGACCTCCAGGAACAGATGCAGAGCGAAAGGAGCAGAGCCAGAAGAACATTGTACACAGAGACTGATATACTGTGGTAAAATCGAATGTAATGGGCTTCTGTACCAGCAACAATGCAATGATCCAGGACAGTTCTGAGGGATTTATGGTAAAGAACGCTGCCCACATTCAGAGGAAGGACTGCAGGAGAGGAAACATATAAGAAAAACAACTGCTTGAACGCTTGGGTTAGGGTGGACATGATTGAAGGTGTGGACTCGAAACTACCACACCAATGTGACTACCAACAATTTGGAAATTGGTCTTGATCAAGGACACATGACAAAACTAGTGGAAATGTGCATCGGCCATGGGTGGGGGCAGTGCGGGGGAGCGAAGGGGAAAGGAGGAGCATGAATCATGTAACCATGTTAAAAATGAATATTAATAAATGTTTGAAAAAAAATATGGTACTGAGTAAGAGACAAAAAGTGGATCAATGGAATAGATATGAGATAAATAACCTCAGCAAGACAGTGTACAATAAACCCAAAGATCCTAGCTTTTGGGACAAGAACCCACTATTTGACAAAAACTGCTGGGAAAATAGAAAACAGTATGGGAGAGATTACGTTTAGATCAACATCTCATACCTTATACTAAGATAAATTCAGAATGGGCAAATGAATTAAATATAAAGAGGGAAATTATAAGTAAATTAGGTGAACCTAGAATAGCATACCTGTCAGGTATATGGGAAAGGAAAGAATTTAAGACCAAGAAAAAGATAGAGAATATTAAAAAATGTAAAAGGAATAATTTTGATTACATCAAACTAAAAAGTTTGTGTACAAACAAAACCAATGCAATCAAAATTAGAAGGGAAGCAACAAATTGGGGGGGAAATTTTATAACAAAAACCTCTGACAAAGGTGTCATTTCTCTGACTTATAAGGAGCTAAGTCAATTGTACAAAAAATCAAGCCATTCCCTTA
>NW_025341469.1:0-1233 GCF_016433145.1 Gracilinanus agilis | reverse complement strand
AGATTGTAGTCCCAGGGTAATTAATAACTGAGCTATAATTTCAAATGTTTGTATTGCTCTAGAAATTTTAAGTGTGTATTATCATTAAACTATTAATCTATTAAATATTAATATATTAAACTAAGCTATTATGTTAATCCTCAGTTTGTGAACCTATTTTTGAATGTACTCATATCAAACCAATTCATGTAAGAAGTTACAGAGACAAGAAATTCATTTAAAGATCATGAAAACCAGTAGGTCCAGAAGTTGTTTCTAAGACCTCTTGGAGACTTTGGTGCCTCTACTCCACCTCATGATGATATGGGTCCATTAATGTTTACTCTTTGAATCAAGTCATTGAGTCTCTTCTTTTTTTTCATGTCAAGGATCCAATATTCTGTAGGGTAGGGAAGTTTTTCACTGAAGCATATATCAAGCCTCCTATATCAATAAACAATATCCATGAATTACAATTAGAAAAAAAAAAGTCTCTCTAGAGGCCAGCCAGATGTCTGGTGATGAACATTTTGTCCTTAGAAAATAGAAAGTTGACTTCCGGTTAAGATGGCAACAGAGTAAGGAGCAGCTGCTCGATCTCTACTAACCAAAGCATACAGAACTACTCAAGGGGAAAATAAAAACGAGTCCAGAAGAACGAAGAAACCCCACAACAGGGCGCAGCATTGAAGGTATGCAGAATCGGGGCATTTCCACACTATAAAGGGGTGAAACAGCTCTCACTAAAACGCGAGAGCGGAAGAAGCCCCTCCCCCACCCCCCACACCACACAACTCGCTCAATGCCAACACACAAGTATGAAAACAGGACTGGGGCAACCAGATAATCACTGGCAGCCCCGGGGCTTGTACCTGTGTGCTGCAAGATGAGGGACCCCAAGTGCTGGGGGTGCATACAGACTTTCCCCAAGCATCCACGTGGGTGAAGGCACCGCCTGGGGCCAGGACAAAGGCCCCTAAAACAAGGCCTTTCCCAAGCACTAAAGGCATCGCCTCAGGTGCGAATAAAAATCTCCAGCCCACAGACTTTCACTACCTTCTGAGCAGGCCAAGGCAGTGCCCTACGCTTGAATAACTATCTCTAGCCCAGGCTTGGACCTCCAGTGAGGACCCAGTGCAGACCCAGCACAGCTGTGGAAGCAGCCCCAAAGACTCCTGAAGGAACCTCGGGCAGAGGGGCAGACCGGGAACTACCAGGAGGCCTGACCCTGAGGACAAGGAGACCAGAGCCCCC
>NW_025341468.1:0-1979 GCF_016433145.1 Gracilinanus agilis | reverse complement strand
GGGGCTAGGAAGGAGAGTTAGGTTGCTCTTTTTGTTAGCTCATTTCTGACCTGAGGGAGCAGACCTCAGGGAGCAGAGTATTACTTGGCTGGTTTACTCCACAGAGACTACACTAGGCTATGAGCATTGGAAAAGTTGCCTCACTTACAGCATCTCAACTAATCTCTATTTCAAACAGATCTTCAATCAAAGTTACCTTCACCATCTTAAACTTAGTAACATAAGATTAGGAGAAAGGTTAGTTAGTGAGTGAGATAAAAATTCAGTTATTCAAAGCACTTTCCCCTTTGGGGAAAGTGAAGCCAACAAGTTTATTGGAGATTTTAGATAGCTTACCTCGTTCTCCTTCCTAAAATCCACCTCCCCTCTCCTTGTTTTCCTGAAATTAATAAATTCCTTTCTTAGTTGGATTAAAGAGCCTGTGTGAAGTTATACTAGGCTATGCTTACCATCAATACACATTACCTAAGCAAAAACTTCATCCAAGTAGGCACTGGAACAGCTGTTGTCCAGAGAACAAGTCTGCTGCATTGAGAAGACAATCTGAACCTTTATCTATCTTAGGGTTTAGGGAATAATCTTTAAACAGTGGGAGTGGTTAATCTCAGTCAGATTATTTCCTATCAATCGAACAATTTAGCTCTGGATTAGTCATGTTTGTTCACCTTCCATTACTAGACCTAAAAGGGATTCAGTTAACTGTTATTTCCTTCTGCTCTAACTGCTTCAAAAAGGGGAAGGGGAAGAATTCTATTCACTCCTACCCCTCCCCCTTGCTAGGATAGCAGCATCCTCCTTGCTCTGACTCCATTACCAAACCATGGCAAATCTGATCCAATTAAACAGGAAGTGATAGTTTTATTTTTTTTTTATTTTTGAATTTGAATATATGTATACTTATGTGTATTTATATATTGTGTTTGTATATGTATATAGGTCTTTACATGTCCACGTAACCCATTATATTGTGTCCTTTGTTGATGAGATTCAATCTAGTTTATTATGATCAACATTATAGTGCTATAGAACAGTAAAGGGCCTTGAATTCATGTCACATGAAGATTGATTTAAGTAATGGAGAATTTTAGAGAAGTTTTTAATGTGTGTGTTTGAGTGTGTGTGTGTGTGTGTGTATGTGTGTGTTTGCACGTGCAGGGAGGATAGTGATAGCCATCTTCAAGCATTTGAAGGGTGTTTTGTTTAAGAGGGATTAGAGTTGTTCATTTCATCCCAGAGGGAAGAACAAAAAGTAATGGTTAGGAGCTGCTAAGAATCAAATTCAGGTTTGATGAAAGGGTGATATACGGAGGAAACATCACATAAATTAAACCCATTAAGATATAGTATAGAGGTTCCGGGTTAAGATGGCGGCAGAGTAAAAAGCAGCTCTTAACCTCTCCTGACCGAAACACACAAAACTCCTCACGGGGACATAAACACAAGTCCAAACGAACGGAGGAATCCCACAACAGGGTGCAGCGTGGAAGGTACGTGGAATCGGGACATTTCCATGCTATAAAGGGGTGAAACAGCTCTCACTAAATCACTGGCTGAGCAACCACCCCACCCCCACCCCACACACACACACCACCTATAGCGCCAAAGCCAGTTAAAAAGAAATAGAGCAAGTTTGGGGCACCCATCGAGCCATTGGCAGCTACACGGCCTGTTCCTGAGAGCAGCAAGATTTGGGACCCCAATAAGCCAAAGAACGCACCCGAAATTTGAGTGCGGGAGAGCGCAGGCTCAGCGGAGGCATGGGTGGAGGCAAACACAGCCACCAGCCAAAACTCTGAAACCCTGAGTGGGGAACCAGCGTAGACGGGTATACGACTGTGGAAGCAGCGCCCTGATACTTGTAAAGGAACCTCCAGCAGAGAATCAAGCAAGGGGGTCCACCAGGGGGCTTGACCTTGGAAAAAACCAGAACTCAGAACTCAGAAGCCAAAAGACCGCGGCGAGGATAAAGCTGAGAAGCT
>NW_025341467.1:0-1236 GCF_016433145.1 Gracilinanus agilis | reverse complement strand
TTATTTTATAACTTCTTTAAATAAAAGTCATTGAATCTTACTTAAACCTTTCGTTCATGTAATGGAGGTTTGAGGGGACAGAAAAAGGGGAATTTTGATTTAATGATACTTTTCTTTAAAAAGATTACATATTTTATTTATATTATATTCCTTTTGTTTTTCTTATAAGGATGGATCATCTATTTATATGTAAAGGGATTATATTTATACTATAGCTACATACTACCTCACAGAGTTGTTAAAAGTATCAAATAAAATATTTGTCTAATAATTTGTCACCCTTAAAGCACTATATTTATTGGAATATACATGAATATACAGTTATTGTATAGGCTCTTTGCATATATATGTATATATGAACTATACAAGATAAAAGGAGCTACTACTAACAACTTCTTAATAAAGAGTATCTTAACTTTAGCATATAATAATATATGGAAATCCTAAATTCTTATTATCTGGTACTATAGTTATTTTACACTAGCTTACCTTGCCAGGTACATTTCAGTGCTTTAGGAACTCTTGGTCTGTATCCCAGTTGTTTCATAGACTAGCAACTTCTTTTTTTTTTTCATGTAAATGTGTTAAGAAGATAACAAAAACTTTTCTAAGAAAATAAAAATGGCATTACCAGATGAAAACCCTAACATTCATTGCATTGTCATTTTGGAAAGAAAAAAAGTGAAGAGGTTCTAGTCTCAATTAGGATCCATGTAGTTTTTTTTTTTTCAATTGACTGTCAATTCAGCACATTTTTATTGTGAGTATTCTATGTGTAAGGTGCTGAGGATAGAAAGAAGAAATCGCCAATATCCTTTTGAGTTGTATTAGCTATGAGAGAAATAAGAGGTGTGTAATTAAGGATAATTAACAAAAAAGCAGGATTTTAAAAGTATAACTCAAAGTATTGTAACTGTCAAATGATTCAGTTTGATGGTCTTTCCATTTGCCAATGCACTTAGAGAACAGAATCTGGAGTTAAGAAAACCAAAGTTCAAAACTACCTTTCCATATTTTTTATCTATATTTCCGTGGGCAAGTTATTTAACCTCTGTTGGTCTCAATTTTATTATTTATAAAAATGGGCATAAGAATGGCAACTACCTCACAAGATTTTTATAAGGATCAGATAAAATATTTGTCAAGGTCTTTGCAACCTTTAAGGCTCTATATAAATTCTAGTTATTATTAGTAGTAGTAATGAAGTAATCTTTCTTCTCTTCTCCACCATAAGCT
>NW_025341466.1:0-1180 GCF_016433145.1 Gracilinanus agilis | reverse complement strand
TATATATATATATATATATATATATTAACTCATTTGACCTTTACAACAGTTCTGGGAGGTAGGTTCTATTTTTATCCCCATTTTACAGATGAAGAAACTCAGGCTGAGAGAACTTAAGTGACTTGCCCAGAGACCCACAGCCAATAAATGTCTGAGGTAGGATTCAAACTCAGGTCTTCCTTGACCTCAAGTCCAGCACTCTAACTGCTATAGCACTTAATTGCTCTACAGATGAGGAAATAGTCCCAGAGGAAGGAAGAAACCAACCTCGTGCCCTTGCCAGTACCCCCTATTCCTCATTAGGAAACATAGCAAAGGCTCTTTAAAATGTTACTGCAAATGGGCCTGAAGCCCGTCTTCAAATAAGACTCATTAAAGAGGCATAATTCCAGAAATACCTAAATTTCAGAATGATGGCTCATCAAAGCAACATCATCCAATTTTTTTCCCTTTTCAATTCTTTCCAAGTAATGGCTCTCCCTTGTACCTTTGTCAAAGTGGTTAAGTAGGATGACAAAACTGAAATTCTCATCTCAGAGGGAGCGACTGATCATTTAGCCGCTGAAAGTGAAGCCCAACTCCAGCCCAAAATTGTCAAAGAAGAAAATGCTCATTTAGGAAAGACAGAAATGAGTCTACCAGGATGACAACAGGCCAAATGATCAAGTCAGGGATTGTTTATTTAATGACTGTTTTTATGACAAATTCTTTAGCACTGCTGTCTGAATGAAGGTCAGGAATATGATTTCCTGCAAGATTGTCCTATCCCTCCAGAATGAACCCTTTTTCAATTCCATAGCTGTCAAGGTACGGCAGCCAGTCTTCCTCATTGGTTACAGAGGGGGATTTATTCCTTAGCAGAATTTTGATTTAGTTCTCTGAGAGGCAAATGAGAATGTCAATGATTCATGTTGCAGAGCAGTGGGAAAATGTGTTACAGACTGGGAAAGAGAAGGGAAGGTGGGGTGGTGGGAGAAAGGGAAATGGGAGAAGAAAAGAGAGGAGGAAAGTAGAGAGAAACAGGAAAGAGGGAGAAGAAAGAGTGGAACGGAGGAGGGAGAGAGAGGGAGAGGGAGAGGGAATGAAAGGGGAAAGGGAGAGGAAAAGAGTGAGAAAGAGAAAGAGGGAAATGGGAGAGGTAAAGAGAGAAAATGAGGTAGAAGAGAAAAAAGAGAGGGAG
>NW_025341465.1:0-1648 GCF_016433145.1 Gracilinanus agilis | reverse complement strand
CTGGTTCTATTCATTTCACTGTTCATTATCTCATGTAGATATTTATACGTTTAAAAAAAACAGTCTATTCATTGTTTCTTATGGCATAGTAGTAATTCCATGACCATCATATAACACAATTTGTTCATTCATTCCCCAATTGATGGGTATCCCTGTGGTTTCCAATTCTTTGCCACCACAGAGAGTTGCCATAAATATTTTGGAACAACTGGGTTTCTTCCCTCTTTCCCTGGATCCTGGGAAATAGACCCAGTATTGCCTGATCTAAATGTATATACAGTTTTATAACACTCTGGGTATAATCACAAATTGCTCTCCAAAATTATTGGATCAGTGCCACCAACAGTGTATTATGTCCCCCTTTTTCCTCATCCCCTTCAACATTTGTCGCTTTGCCCTATTGTCATTTTAGCCAGTCTCAAGGTTGTTTTGATGTGCATTTCTCTGGTAGGAAGAATTTTAAATGGCCATCTACATAAATGGTACCAGCTGCCCATATCAAAAGAGTACTGATCCAGTAAACAAAGTTGAAAGGAGAAAATGTTTATATATTTTAGATAAAATTATGTGCTCTAGGATTCGGTTGTTTGCATTATCCCAATTTGTAAATGGCATATGTCTTGTGCTCTGTGTTCTGGAGATTTAATAGATGTTGTTGACCAACTACCTGAAAGGTTTGTGGAGAATGGGGGAGAGAAAAACAATGGTAAGGGGATAGCTGGATAGCACAGTGGATTGAGAGTCAGGCCTAGAGACGAGAGGTCCTAGGTTCAAATCTGGCCTCCTACACTTCCTAGCTGTGTGACCCTGGACAAGTCACTTACTTCCCATTGCCTAGGCTTTACCACTCTTCTGCCTTAAAACCAATACACAGTATTTATTCTAAGATGGAAGGCAAGGTTTAAAAAAAAAAGAAAGAAAAGCAATGGTAAGATGCCACTTCGGTGATTTTATTTATGATTTTTTTATTATTAGACATTCATTAATATTCGTTTTTAACCTGTTTACATACTTTATGCCTCTACCTTCCCCTTCACCCTCCTCTCTCCCACCACCCATGGCCAATGCTCATTTCCACTGGTTGTAACATGTGTCCTTGTTCAGGGTCTATTTCCCATTCATGTCCGCCTCAGCCCTTGCATTCGAGCAATTGTTTATCTTATATGTTTCCTCTCCTGCAGTCCTTCCTCTGAATGTGGATAGCGTTCTTTACCATAAATCCCTCAGAGCTGACTTGTGTCATTGCATTGCTGCTGGTACAGGAGCCCATTACATTCTATTTTACCATAGTATATCAGTCTCTGTGTACAATGTTCTTCTGGCTCTGCTCCTTTCGCTCTGCATCAGTTCCTGGAGGTCTCTCCAGTTTGCCTGGAATTCCTCCAGTTTATTATTCCTTTTAGCACAATAGTATTCCATATACCCGCATATACCACAGTTTGTTCAGCCATTCCTCAATTGAAGGACATACCCTCCTTTTCCAGTTCTTTGTCACCACAAAAAGCGCAGCTATAAATATTTTCATACAAGTTTCTTCATCTATGATCTCTTTGGGGTACAAACCCAGCAATGGTATGGCTGGATTAAAGGGCAGGCAGTCGTTTATAGCCCTTTGGGCACAGTTCCAAATTGCCAGCCAGAATGGTTG
>NW_025341464.1:0-1709 GCF_016433145.1 Gracilinanus agilis | reverse complement strand
GGAGCAACAAAAGAAATCGAGAAGGAAAGGTTGAAGCAACAGAAGAATTTGAGGTCACTGACAATGAGGGAGAAGAGGGAACCTGGAAGGAAGGAGATGGTCCTCAGGGTCAATTTATTTATTTATTTGGTTGGTTGGTTGTTTTTACCCTTACCTTCTGTCTTGGAATCAATACTGTGTATTGGTTCCAAGGCAGAAGAGTGGTAAGGGCTAAGCAATGGGAGTTAAGTGACTTGCCCAGGTCACACAGCTGGGAAGTGTCTGAGGTCAGATTTGAACCCAGGACCTCCTGTCTCTAGGCCTGACTCTCAATCCACTAAGCTACCCAGCTGCCCTGCTCAGGGTCAATTTAGATGAGGAATTTGGCTATGAAACTCCAGGTCCTGAGTCAGCTCCAACCAGCTCTGAAAAGTTGGTTGTTAAATTTTCAGGGTGAGCATTTATATCTTGGAAATTAACAAACACTATAAATCAGGGTTTGATTTATTATTGTGTTTGGTGCCAGACTTAAGAAAGTGCTTTTTAAAAAAAGGTTAATAAAGCCAATTAAATTTTAAAGAGTCTTGTGCATTTTAGTAAGCCAGTTGTTAAACATTTAGCAGCACACCATTGAGCCAATCTGTCCTGATTGGTGATTGCTTCATGTGACTGTGCTTCACTTTACTCCCCAGCTATCTTCTCACCAGTTGACTTTCTACCCTTCCTTCATGTACTCTGTGAGCAACCACCCTCTGCCTACCTCCTCATTCCAATCCTGGAACCATTATCAAATCAGCATTCCCCTTGCTGCTGGAAAGTATATCAATCTAATCCCCTATGACTCTACTCACTGATTCAGTCACTTTCCAAACCAAAATACCCCTTGTATTGTACATCACTCCCTTGTATAGGTTGTCTGTCTTTCCCATTAGAACGTAGACCCCTTAAGGGAAAGTACTGTATGCTCCACACTTGGCTCAGAGTTTGGCACATAGTAAGTCTGGCCATTAGTAAGTACTTACTCATTCTTTTTTTCATTTATTCATTTTTTCTTCAAGTAAGATAAGGGGGGAAAAAGAATCCATTAGATTTTTCCAATATGAAAGCCATTGCTGATCTTAAAGAAAGCTGTTTCAATAGAATGATGGGGATGTTTGCAAAGGATTAAGGAGGGAAAATTGAGGAAGAGGAAGAAGTATAGATAACTCCTTCTATGAAGCTATCCATGAAGATGGAGAATTACAGAATGACAACTGGAGGAGAGGGTGGCAGACAAAAAGGAAAAATTTAAAATACATGTAAAAAAATCCAGGGGTGGAGGGTGATATATGACTGTTGAAGAAAGGTCCTAGAGAAAAAAAGGAATGGAAAAATAAGAACAAATGGAGGGATGAGGTTTATCAGGGAGCAAGAGGCATCTTATCCTCTAAGCCTAAAGGAATAGAGGGAAGGGAGATGAGGATATTTAGAGGTTAAGAGAAATGGAAAGAAGAAATTGAAGAAGATCCATTGGATGACTTCAGTCTTTCCAATATCATAGCAGAGAAGGTCCTTGACTGACAGTTAGAGGTGATTATCACATGTAGAAAAAATTACAATTGGGACAGCTAGGTGGCTCAGTGGATAAAGTGCCAGACCTGGAGTCAGGATTACCCATGTTCAAATATGGCCTTAAACACTTCCTAGCTCTGTGACCCAGGGCAAGTCATTTAACCCCAGTTGCCTAGCCC
>NW_025341463.1:0-1943 GCF_016433145.1 Gracilinanus agilis | reverse complement strand
TGCTCTCTGTAACTGTGGGAAACTTTCTTGGGCTTTTGGGGGAAGGGGATCTTTCATTTCCTTCATAATAAAGTGGCTACTTCAGTATTGCTTGAAGTACAATGAGCTAACAAGCCGTGCTTCCAGTCTGTTTCATTCTTTGCGTCCCACGACCACCAATTATAAAAATGAAAATTGATAAAGGATTGTATAAATATATAAATTAGTATTTTAAATAAAGCCATGTTGATAGATAAAGTTATCAGACCACGCGCTTGTAAGCATTCAAAACTGCCGCCGCCTCCATTACTGCCTCCTAGCCAAGCTCCTACTCGCCAAAGAGACCACTCCCTCCTAACCCACGAGATTTAAGCTCTCCCCTGCGTCAAGACGTCGGAGATGGAAATCAGTTGGACCATGTTGGATCACGGGAAATGTAGTTTTATACATTTCCCAAATCCACTTTTTACACCAGGCCACCCAGATTAGTCTCTGGTTATAGAGTATTGATCTCTATAGGCAGTGTAGACTTAATCTAATTATCACAGTACTCAACATGTATGCACCAAATGGTATAATACCCAAATTTCTAAAAGAGAAACTGGCAGAGCTCAAGGAGGAAATAGACAGTAAAACTATACTAGTGGAAGACCTAAACCTTCCCCTATCAGATCAAGATAAATTAAACCAAAAAATAAATAAGAAAGAGGAAAGAGAGGTGAATGAAATCCTAGAAAAATTAGAGTTAATAGATATATGGAGAAAAATAAATAGGGACAAAAGGGAATACACTTTTTTTTCAGCGGCACATGGTACATTTACAAAGATTCTACACAAAAGTTATTCCACTGAAGAACAAAGAACAATGTCAGTGCATCAAAAAGGAGGAGCATTGATAATTGGTTTCTTGATTTTAAACACTTTTATAGCTCATCAATATAGTAGAAGGAATAGATCCAACCTCATCTGAGGCTTAGTCCTATTATTAATCCCAAACAAGGCCACACAAACTTCTGTCATCATCTGTTGGACTATAAGATCCAATCTACTTTCTAAGGTATCAAAAACTTTTATTTTACCATTTCAATTAAAGATCTCAACACCCCCAGATATCTCTGCTAGTAGGAATGTTTTCTGATCAACTTGAACATTAAGTTCTCTTTTGGCTGCAAACTTGTACAAAGGGGTTGCTTTTTGTTCTGAAGCCATGGCCAGAGGGAGATCATCTTTCTTGCAAAAGACAATCATTTGGGCCTCCAGTAATTGGTGTAAACTCTGAAGGATAAGACCATCCAAAAAGAGCACCTGGTACTTGGGTTTATCTTTCTTGATACTAGCAAGTCTCTCCTTTGCTTCCTTTATTAAGTTAGCGATAAGGTTGTTCCTGGTTTTGAGGACTCTCAGCTTTGCCTGATTCATCAAGTTGGACATCTGAATTTTTTCTACTGTTCAATGTGTTTCTCCTTCTTATTGTAATTCTTCATTATCTTCAGTCTCTGTGTTTGTACAAAACAATCTTTCTCAATGTTTAATTCTTCTTCTGCTTTTGCATTTATTGTTTTGGCCTTCTCATTTGCTTCTTATTCAATGAAAGCCATCATATGTTTGATCTGCTTTTGGATGTCAGCATTGCCGAGGGCCATGGTGACAGCAGCAACTCACCAAACTATTATTATTAAAAATGATGAAGGCCAAGATTAAAAGGGAGAATAGTATTTTAATAAAGGCCATTGCTGATAGAGATAAATCATTAGACCACCCGCCTGTAAGAGTTCACATTGCTGCCTCAGCCATCTTACATTTCATACCTTCGCGCGATCAGGTAGCAAAAGAGGAAGTTCAAAGTCACTTTCCAATATTTAAAGCCATCCCTCACCTTGAAGAAGTCATCTAAAATAGGAAACCCATTGTACCACATAAATGTAGTTCCAAATAGAACCCCAAGTGATTTTAAATAACACATT
>NW_025341462.1:0-4421 GCF_016433145.1 Gracilinanus agilis | reverse complement strand
ATACTGCCTTTAATAAGGATGTAATGACCTTCCCTGTCTTTTTTAATTATATCTATTTTTACTTTGGCTTTGTCAGAAATCATAATAGCCACTCCTGCCTTCTTTTTCTCATTTGATGCCCAAAAGATTTTGCTCAAGCCCTGAACCTTAAACTTGTGTATGTCCACCCACCTCATATGTGTTTCTTGTAGACAACATATGGTAGGATTTTGGTTTCTAATCCACTCTGCTATTTGCTTCCATTTTATGAACAAGTTCATCCCATTCACATTCAGAGTTATAATTATCAGTTGTGCATTTGCTGACATTTTCATATCCACCCCTATTCCTACCCCTTCTTCTTAAACTATTTCCTTTAAACCAGTGGTTTGCTATTAAGCCGCTATCCCTTATCCCCTCCCTTGATTAACTTCCCTTTCTACCCCCTCCCTTATTTTTCCCCTCTTTTTGTTTTTAAAGGCCTTTTGAATTCCCTCCCCTTGCTGGTGTCTTTTTGACAATATTCTCTTTATGTTTTTTGCATCTGTTTTCACTAGGGAGATTGGTCTGCAGTTTTTTTCTCTGTTTTTTTCTTTTTTATCTACCTGGCTTTGGAATCAGTACCATATTAGTATCTTAAAAGGAATTTGGTAGAATTCTATCTTTGCTTATTATGTCAAATAATTTGTATAGTATTGGGATTAGTTGCTCTTTGAATATTGCATAGAATTCACTTGTAAATCTGTCAGGCCACTGTGAATTTTTTCTTAGGGAGTTTTTGATGGCTTATTCAATTTCTTTTGCTCATATTGGATTATTTAAGTGTTCTATTTCTTCTGCTATTAATCTAGGTAATTTATATATTTTTAAATATTCATCCATATCACCTAGATTGCTATATTTATTGCAATATAATTGGGCAAAATAGTTTTTAATGATTGCCTTAATTTCCTCTTCATCAGAGGTTAGGTCTCCCTTTTCATCTTTGATAATGTTATTTTGGTTTTCTTCTTTCCTTTTTTCATTAGATTTATTAGTACTTTGTCTAGTTTATCTGTTTTTTCAAAGTTCAAGCTTCTAGTTTTATTTATTAATTCAATAGTTCTTTTCCTTTTGATTTTTATTGATTTCCCCTATTATTTTTAGTATTTTAATTTAGTTTTCATCTGGGGATTTTTAATTTGTTCATTTTCTAGTTTTTTGATTTGCATGCCCGATTCATTAATCTCTTCCCTCCCTAATTTGTTAATATATGCACTCAATGATTTAAATTCCCCCCTTAGTACTCCTTTGGCTGCATCCCATAGGTTTTGGTAAGAAGTCTCATCATTGTCCTTGTCTTCCATGAAATTATTCATTGTTTCTAGGATTTGTTCTTTAACTTATTTTGGAGAATCATATTATTTAATATCCAATTAGTTTTTTGTTTTCCTCTCCATGTATCCTTTTTAATAACTGTTTTTCTTCCATTATGATCTGATGAGGTTGCACTTATTATTTCTGCTTTTTTGCATTTGTTTGCCATATTTCTATGCCCTAGTACATGGCCAATCTTTGTAAATGTTCCATGTGTTGCTGAAAAGGAGGTATATTTCCTTTTGTCCCTATTTGTTTTTCTCCATATATCTATTAACTCTAATTTTTCTAGGATTTCATTCACCTCTCATCTCACTCATGTTTATTTTTTGGTTTGATTTATCTAGATCTGATAGAGGAAGGTTTAGGTCTCCCACTAGTATTGTTTTGTTATCTATTTCCTCCTTGAGTTCTGCCAGTTTCTTTTTAGATAGTTAGATGCTATACCATTTGGTGCATACATGTTGAGTACTACTATTTCTTAATTGTTTATACTGCCTTTTATTAGGATGTAATTAACTTCCCTATCTCTTTTACCCAGATCTATTTTCACTTTGGTTCTGTCAGAAATCATGATCTCAACTCCTGCCTTCTTTTTCTCAGCTGAAACCCAATAGATTTTGCTCCAGCCTTTTATTTTTACTCTATGTATGTCTACCTCTCTCATGTGTGTCTCTTTTAGACAACATATTGTAGGATTTGGGTTTCTCATCCACTCTGTTATTTGCTTCCATTTTATGAGCAAGTTTATCCCATTCACATTCAGAGTTACAATTATCAACTGGGTATCCCCAGACATTTTGATTCCCTTTCCTTGTCCTTGTTATCAAAAAGTAAGTAAATAATCTGAGTGGGTCTATGAAGGCAATTTGGGTGTGAGGAAGGATAAAGGGGATATAGATGATTATAAGGAGATTGGAGGAGGAAAGAAGGTATGGGAAGGTATGTAGGAGATAAAGGAAATGGGGTATGTAGGAGAGGGCAGCTCAAACAGATTTATTCTTAGAGGCTTGAGAAAGAGCATACAGGGAGGAAACTAGGGCCAGTAAGAATGTTTAGGTTTGGCAGGAGAGGTTCTCTTGTTTGTTTCCAAAGTCTCTTGAGGGAAGAGTCGAGAGGGCCCTTTCCTGTCAGTCAAACTGATGGCTGAAGGAAGTCTTGAGGTAAGTACTTCCTGCCAAAATGGATGCCCCCAGTTCCTCTCAAGGAATAAAAGAAAAATGATTCCTTCCCCTTGAGCCCTTGTCTTAATTTTTGACACAATGATTCACCAGAGGTAACAAGGGGATTTATTAATACCAGGGTCAGTCAGAAGGAGAGAGGCATTCAGCGTTTCCTAACTGCTGCTAGGGAGAGGGGTGATGGTGGTGGATGGGTTGCAGAGAGGTTTAGACAGAGAGAGTCTGGCTCTCCCTGTCAGGAAGATTTGACTGCCTTTTAAGTAAAGTCTTATCAAATCATTAAAACTAGGGGTAACTTATTTGAGGATATTCTACTAGCCTATAGAAACTAAACCCACAATGTCTAATCACCAAGCCCTCCCTTCCACCCAGGACCAAAGGATATTTGGGGAAGGGGAGGGATGGAGATGGGAGATCAGGGAGAGGTCCAAAAAATGACATAGGTCCAAACTTCCCCAAAACAAAATAAGCACAGGCCAGGGCCAAAGTCATTAAGCCAAAGCCAACAGGTTAAGCCAAAGCAAAATCCTCCAGCCACAGCAAAAGCCAGAAGGCAAAAGCCCCATCAGTTGGACCTTCACCTCTGTTTATAGCTTTAAGTTCTAACTGACTTTCTGAAGATTCTAAGATGTTCAACTGACTTTTTGTGACATTAGAAATTACAGAAGCAAAAAGTTTCTGTTAGCCACCTTGCATAACATCCTGCCCTTTCTTCTTTCATTATTTCCTTTCATACCAGTGTTTTGTTTTTAATCAGTCACCTTAATCCCCTCCCTTATTGTTCTTCCATATCTACAGGATCCCTTCTTGTTCCCCCCTTATTGTTCTTTAGGGTCTTTTTAAGCTACTCCCCACCCTCTCCATCCCTAGTATTGCTTCCCTCTCTACCAGTCCTTTTGTTACCCTTCTTCTTCTTTATTGGGCGCAAATCAATTCTCTGCCCTAGTGGATCTGATTGTTCTTCCCTCTTTACATTAATTTCAATGCACTTAAGTGCTGGAGGGTAGAAATGGGATTACCATCTGTCCAGTTCCCCTTGGGGGCAGGACAATTGAGTAAAAATGGAGTGAGAAGAGCCAGAGACCCAGTAGTTTTTTGGTGGTTGATCTGAAGTGCCATCTGCTGATTTTAATTTTTATATCATTTTTCTCAGGATTACATCAATGTTTGCATGAATTCCATTCTCGCCATACATCTTATCTTTGGAGACAATGTGTTAGGTGTGTTTGATGTATCTCTTGGGCCTACAGTGGTGAGAACATATAGGTCTTTTCATGGGAGACAATTTCTTCATATTTCATTCATCATTCTTTTATATTAAATTACTGTACCATTTCAGATCTGGGATGGGGGGAAACTTGGAGACTGTTCTGTCCTGTTCTTGCAGGCACCTGTGTATGGGAATCTCAGTTAGAGATTTAAAATCTTTAACATTAACTCACTATATGCTGGTTTGTTGTGAAGTGACTTCTAGGGGAAGTTTATGTATTATGTGGTTTATTTAGGGGTTAATTTTGGGATAGTGTATGTGACTGTGGTTGTTCTTGCCATGAACTTGTATTGTTTTTCTCTGTTTCCCTGGGGCTGAATAAGGATACTGGTTGCAATAGTTTCAATACAAGTGAATGCTGATTAGAAAAGCATCACATAGGGGAAACTGAGTGAGAAATTTCTATCCTACTGACACCTGATTTGCAGGTTATGGAGCTGGTGAAGAGCTGTGCTAAACTTAAGAATTAAGTATTTCCTCTCTCCAACTTCTTTACCCTTCCATTGTATTGGTCTTCTCCACTGTTCACCCCACACGCTTCTTTATGGAATATACATTTACTCCTTTTTGTCTGTTTTCCCATTTCTCTTAGTATTATCTCCTTTTCCCCCATCTAGTTTATATATATATATATA
>NW_025341461.1:0-1827 GCF_016433145.1 Gracilinanus agilis | reverse complement strand
TCAAAGTGAAAAAAACTTTTAATGTATTTATCATTCCAATAAACAATTATCAGGAAAAATAAATTCATCTGCAGTTTTAAAAAATCAGAATGCTAATTTCCAAATTAAAAAAATAACCAATTATTAAATGTATGGCACTGAGTGAGTGGCATAATAAAAATAAATATTTGCCAAAATGAAAAACATATTTTAGTATTTCCACAATTAGCTTAATTATTTTATTTGGACAAATACTGTTCAAATTTATACAAATATTATTCAAATACAAAAAAAAACAAAAAAACTCCTCTTCTTACAAAGCTTTAAAGAACTATTGGACAAAGGAGTATCTCTTCATCTATGGACTAACAATTTGAGGTTTCAAATGTTTGCTATACTCTGTCATGACCCCAATATTCTCCCAACTGATTATTCTTTTGAACTGAGCCCCATGAAGTGCAAATCTCCTTCAGAGATAAAAGAGAGATAAAAAGCATATAAGAAAATTTAGGTGATTTATACTTACCAAAATAATTTTAGGAATTTTATTGAGTATCTGGATAAAATAATAATGTTAATTAAAATTTCCATAGCACTTTAAAGTTTACCAACCACTTTAGAAATGTTATCTCATCTAATCTTCTTATAATCCTGTGAAGTGTACTCTTATTTTCCCAATCTTACAGGTGAGGAAACTAAGAAAGATATATGTTAAGTGACTTACCTGTGTCATAAAGATAATTATTGTCTGAGGAAAGATTTGAATTCAGATTTTTCTAATTCCAATTCCAGCACTCTCTTCACCAGTTATTTAGTTCTCTGAATGCATAAATCTTGCTCAAAAATTGTTTGCTTGCTTGCTTGCTCCTGCTACTTTATTCAATACTCAATGGCTTCTCTGTATTATTAGTGCATTCCATTTAAAAAAATATTCCACATGAAATTTGTCTATTGCTTATTCACATCAAAATGTGAGTTGAAACACTAGTAGCAATACAGTATTATATAGGGGATAAAGAAAGTTTGGCCCCAACATCAGGAAGACAGGATGAATTCAACTCCAGGTTTTGACACATATTGTCTATCTGAATCTGTTTTTAAACTTTTAGAATCCTAAGAAACCCTCTTAGATTTTAAATTACAATGTACGACACTACATATCAATTATAGGAGATTATTCAGTGGACATTTCTTATGTAAAATCAGTGGTCTGGTACACACACACACACACAAATGAGTATGAGTTACAGTAATCAACTCTTCTGCCTTGGAACCAATACATAACATTTTTTAAAAAATTTTTAAACATTTATTAATATTCATTTTTAACATGGTTACATGATTCATGTTCCTACTTTCCCCTTCACCCCCTGCTCTCCCTCCACCCATAGCCATCACACATTTCCACTGGTTGTAACATGTGTCCTTGTTCAGGACCTATTTCCAAATTGTTGGTAGTTGCATTGTTGTGGTAGTTTCGAGTCTACATCCCCAATTATGTCTGCCTCAACCCATGCGTTCAAGCATTTGTTTATCTTATATGTTTCCTCTCCTGCAGTCCTTCCTCTGAATGTGGGTAGCATCTTTACCATAAATCCCTCAGAGCTGTCTTGTGTCACTGCAGTGCTGCTGGTAAAGAAGTCCATTACATTTGATTTTACCACAGTATATCAGTCTCTGTGTACAGAATTCTTCTGGCTCTGCTCCTTTCACGCTGCATCAGTTCCTGGAGGTCTTTCCAGTTCACCTGGAACTCCTCCAGTTTATTATTCCTTTTAGCACAATAGTATTCAATCACCAGCATATACCACAATTTGTTCAGCCATTCCCCAATTGAAGGGAATACCC
>NW_025341460.1:0-1328 GCF_016433145.1 Gracilinanus agilis | reverse complement strand
TTATTTATTTTTGCTCTTCCTGGTTTTGGTATTGGCACGATATTTGTCTCATAAAAGGAAATTGATGAGATTTCTCCTTTACTAATTGTTCTAAATAATTTATTTAATATCAATTAGATGACCCTTAAGCGTTTGGTAAAATTGATTTGTAAATCCATCTGGTCCTGATGCTTTTTTTTCTTAGGAAGCCTTTTACAACTTGTTCAAATTCTTTTCAGTTGGTTTATTTAAATATTCTATTTCTTCCTCTGTTAGTGTAAATAATTAAAATTTTTATGATTACACAACTATTTCATTTAAATTATAAATTTTATTAGCAAATAATTGGGTAAAAACTCCTAATAATTGTTTTGAGTTCATTTTCATTAGTTGTAAATTCACTACTCTGATCCTTGATGCTAGGGATTTGATTTTCTTCTCTTTCTTAAAATTATATTAATCAGGGGCTTCACCTCTCCTAACCAAAACATACAGGACTCCTCAAGGGGACATAAAAACAAATCCAGACGAATGGAGGGACCCAACAACAGGGTATAGATAGCTTGGAAGGTACGTGGAATTGGGGCATTTCCATGCTATAAAGGGGTGAAACAGCTCTCACTAAATCACGAGCTGAGCAACGCCCCCCGCACCCCCACACACACACCACCTACAACTCCAAAGCCAGCTCAAAAGAAATAGAGCAAGTTTTGAGCACCAACTGAATCACTGGCAGCTCCAGGGTCTGTTCATAAGAGCAGCAAGACTTAGGATCCCAAAAGGCTAAAAAATGCGCATGGACTTTGAGCGGGAAAAGGAGTGCAGGCGCGGGTGGAGGCAGACACAGGCGTGAGCTAAGGCTCTGAAACCCTGAGTGGTGAACCATGGCAGATGGGTATACGACTGTGGAAGCAGTGCCCTGAGACCTGGAAAGAAACCTCCAGCAGAGGATCAAGAAAGGGGGCCCACCAGGGGGCTTGACCTTGAAAACAACCAGACCTGAGACCTCAGGAGCCAAAAAAGAGCTCAGACAGACCCTGAGTGAGAGGATAAAGCTGAGAACGGGCTGGTCTAACAATGGCAACCCAGAATAAGGAAGGCCAAAAGAGAAAGATTAACAAGAAGAAGAAGAAATCTTTAAAACTCGACAACTTTTACACAGAGAAAATCCAGACAACCAAGCAAACAGAAGAGGATAAAAAACAAGGAATCACATCCATACCCTCCACAAATAATGGAAACTGGTCACAAGCTCTTGAAGAGTTCAAATCTGAGATGACAAGAGAGTTGGAACAGATTTGGCTAGAGAAATGGGAAACACCTCAAAAAGAAATCAGGCAAGAAAATAA
>NW_025341459.1:0-1578 GCF_016433145.1 Gracilinanus agilis | reverse complement strand
TTTGATAAAGGGAGAAAAGATGGTGTCCCCTCATAATCTCAATGCCTCTTTTATGTCACCAGGGAGGTTAAGTGAGGCAAATCTAGGACTGATTTTGTTCTGCTTTTTTGGTTTTAATAGAGGAAAGAAAATAGTGAGGAAAGGCATAATGTGGGAAGAAATGAGGAAGGGAGAGAAACTTATTTCACACAAATAGAGTGCAAGAGAAGAAGAATATATATGCATGGTGAAAGTGGTGGAAGGAGTGGCCATCTCATGATATGACTCATCGGAAACAGAAGAAAATTGAATGTACACACGCAGTTCTGTGCAGAAATATCTTAAACTTAACAGGGAAACAAGTAGCTATGGGGGGGGGAGGGGAAATGTGGTGAACTATAAAAGAAAGAGTAGAGTTGAAAGGGAATAGTCACAAGCAAAGAAATGGAGAATTTAAAATCAGAAATTGAATAAGCCATTAACAGACTCCTCTAGGATAATAAAAAAGGACAATTGATTTCTATGAAGCATTCAATGAACAATTAACTCTAATTTTATATAAATTGTTTTCAAAATAGGGAAAGAGAGAATTTTGCCAAATTTGTGACACAAATATTGCCCTGATACTTAAAACTAGGAAAGAAAAATCAGAAAAATAGACCAATACAATGATAAAAAATAATACAAAATTATTGAATAAATATTAGCAACAAGACTGCAGGGCTATATACTACAGATAGGATTTTTACTAGGAACTCAGAGTTGGTTCAATATTAGGAAAACTATAAATGTAATAAAGTATATTAATAACAAGAACAAAAAAATCAAAACAATAAAAAAATCAATACCTTTCTACACAATACAAAAGAATGTGTAGGGTTAACTAGAACTTTTTTGATGTCATAGTGTGTCTAAAACAAAGAGCAACATCTTCTCTAAAGGAGAAATAGAAAAAGCTTTTAAAATAAAATCAAGGCTAAAGCAAGGATGTTTAATGCCATCATTCTTATTTGTAGAAGTTTTAGAAATACTATTTCAGCAAGAAAGAAAAACAAATTTGAGGAATAAGCATAGAAGAAAGAGTTATAACTTTTATTGATGCATTGATGGTTTACTTAGGAAACCATATATAGTCAACTAAAATGTTAATGGAAATAATTAATATCTTCAGTAAAGTAGTAAGATATAAAGTAAACCCATCAAAATATCATCCTTACTGTATATCACCAACTAAACTCAGTAAAAGGAGATAGTAAAATACATTTAATTCCAAATATTTATAGAATGTAAAAAAATCTGAGTTTACTTACCAACACACACATATCCATATATAGGAATTTTGTAAACACAACAATAAAACATCCTTTATAGAAATGAAGAAAAATAATTAAAATATTAATTTTTCATGATTTGGCCTATTATAATAAACATCTAATGCAAATTAATTTACAGATTTTGTGACATATCATTCAAACTACTAAAGGGTTATGCTATTAACTAGAAAAGAAGTAACAAAATTAATTTTAAAACAAAAGATTGAGGATCTTTTGGAAAATGATGAAAAAAGATAAGAAGGAAGGGAGAGAGGAAACTCACAGT
>NW_025341458.1:0-1407 GCF_016433145.1 Gracilinanus agilis | reverse complement strand
CGATTCCGCTCTGGGCTTCCTTTCTTTCTTGATCTGAGGTGTCAGCGTGGTCTTTCTCCTCAAATAATCGGGCATGTACTTGCCTATTTACAGGTTGCATCCTCTCTGCCGAGTGTAAGCTTCCTGAGGGCAGGGGCCATTTTTTAAAATTTTGTTTCTGAATCTCCGTTCTTTGCACATTTAATAAATATCTGTTGGTTCATATCGGATCAGACGATGATGGCAACTATGCTGCTGGCTGTGATGTTTGATGTGGAGAATAACAATGCCCAGGTGATTATTTCCTCACTTTCTTCTTTTGGAAAAAGGGGATGCTAACCCTTGGTGTCACCTACTTGTTGACTATTGGGAGGAAAGTGCTTTGTAGGAATAGTGCTCTTGGGAAGATGACATCAGAGTTGGTCACAAGTTCAAAAATCTAGGGTTGAAAGGGGCTTTCTAAGGTCATGGAGTCTAACCTTCTTCATTTTACAAATGGGGGAACTGAGGCCCAGGGAGGGGAAGCAACTCACCCAAGGCTATACAGTGCTGGTATTTGAACCCAGATCTTTAGACTTCCAATTTAGTACTTTTTCCACTGAATAATTGCCAGATTGGAGGGGGAGTAGGTGGACAGGGGAGTTGGAGACATAGGTTGAATGATTCTGGGTTTCGAACTGATTGGACCTAATACCATTAATATCCATCACTTTGTCTCCCCCCACTCCATCTGACCCAGGGGGAGAGGAATGTGGAAGACCACCATTTTACACATAAGGAAATTGAGGTCCAGAGAGTATAACGAGACTTGGCCAAGGTCATGCCGGTGGTAAATGACAGAGCCAGGTCTGAATTCAGTTACTGTGACTCTATCATTCTGTAGAGGTCAAAGAATCGATTAATCACTCAATGAATCAACAGGAATACATTAAGTGCCTACTATGGTACAAGTACAAAAATGAAAACTCCTTGTTGTTCGGGAGTTTATATGGTGAACTGGATAGAGTGCCAGGCCTGGAGTCGCCCTCCTCTTCTCTGAGTTCATTGTCAGTGGCTTCAGACACTCACTAGCCGTGTGACCCTGGGCAAGTCACTTAACCCTGTTTGCCTCAGTTTCCTCATCTGTGAAATGAGCTGGAGAGGGAAATCCAGTATCTCTGCCAAGAAAACCTCAAATGAGGTTGTGAAGAGTCAGACATACAAGTGGAAAATGATTTTTAAAAATCTGTATGTGTATCTATATATATATACACACACACACAAGTGCTCATGGATGTAAGCATATACTTATATACATAGCCCAAATATATATGTATATGTATTTTAATTTAATTTTTAAAATTATTTTTACATTTTTTCCATGGTTACATGATTCATATTTTCTCTCGCCCCTCATGCTTCTCCCCTCCTGGAGTTGACAAGCAATTC
>NW_025341457.1:0-1798 GCF_016433145.1 Gracilinanus agilis | reverse complement strand
AACAAATTATGTTACATTTAATGAAGTAGTACTACATCATTATAAATAATGAATGTGAAGAATTTAGAGAAGAATGAGAAAAATTCTATGAACTGAAGGAAAATGAGGCAGAACCAGGAAAATAATACAAATAATTATAACCATGATACACACAAGAAGAAAGAAAATTTGAAATTGACATTATATAACTATTACAACTAGTCTTGATCCCAGAAAAGATTTGAAAGAATATATCTTTATCCTTATTCGCAGAGCTGGAGAATGGCTATAAAACAAGGTACCTACTGTTCTATACAATTAAGATATTGATTATTTTTATGGATTTCCTCCCTTTTTCTTTTTTTTTAATTTATTTTTGTGAGGAATATCTTTCTAGGTAAAGGAGAAGAAAATATTCTTGAAAAACAAGTTGATTTAAAAATAAAGTGTATCATTAAAATAAAATTTTATAAAAGTAGGAAGTTCTATGAATCAATCAGAGGAAAAAAAAGGTTTCAAGCAAGTCAGACTTCCATTACAATCACCACCACCACTATCTTCCCTTGGATACCAGCTGATACATACAGATCAGGACTTAGATTCTAGGAGTGCCATGGATTTGTAGTTCCCCAAAATCTCTAGTACTCTTCTCAGCTCAGCCCTCACAGCAATCATACCTTGCAGCAATTTTGTGGAGATGTGGCCTGTTTCCATAGGTGCTGCACCTTAAACACTCATCCATACTCACACATATTTCTCAGAATCCATAGCTACTTTAGATAGAGAAAACAGTTTTAAGGTCTTGTCTTTTTAACTATATTTTCACATGGAGCAGTCTGTTGCTAAGTAGACTGTGCAAAATTTTAATAAAACAGTTACTGGCAGCCGGTTAAGATGGCGGCAGAGTAAGGAGCAGCTGCTCAATCTCTCCTGACTGAACCACACAGGACCCCTCAAGGGGAAATAAAAACGAGTCCAGAGGAACGAACAGGGCGCAGCATTGAAGGTACGCAGAATCGGGGCATTTCCACACTTTAAAGGGGTGAAACAGTTCACACTAAAACATGAGAGGAAGAAGCCCCACCCCCACCCCCCACACCGACAGAAGCCGGTAAACAGGACTGGGGCAACCAGATAATCACTGGCAGCCCCTGAGCCCGTACCTGTGCGCTGCAAGACAAGGGACCCCAGGTGGCTGGGACTCTCCCTGAGCGCCCACTTGGGTGAAGGCACCGCCTCCGGCCTGGACAAAGGCCCCTAAAACGTGGCCTTTCCCAAGCTCTGAAGAAGGGCGAATAAAGATCTCCAGTCCACGGACTTTCACTACCTTCTGCGGGGGTGAAGGCAGGGCCCTAAGAGCATCAGCGCAGGCAAAGGCAGTGCCCTAGGCTTGAATAACGAGCTCCAGCCCAGGCTTGGACCTCCAGTGAGGACCTGGTGCAGACCTGAGTGTGGCTGTGGAAGCAGCCCTAAAGACTGCTGAAGGAACCTTGGGCAGAGGGGCAGACCGGGAACTACCAGGAGGCCTGACCCCGAGGACAAGGAGACCGGAGGCCCCCCCCCCCTCAAGCTTGCAAGGCCCAGGCAGACCTGGAGTACAAAGACAAAGCGGAAAAGGGGCGGGGCTAACAATGGCCAGCAATAAGGAAGTCCAGAAGAAAAAGACCATCAAGAGAAACTCTGGAACACTGGACAACTTCTACACAGAGAAAATCCAGACAACAGAGGAGGGAAAACAAAAATCCAAACCTCCCCAAAAAAATGAAAGCTGGTCACAAGTTATGGAAGAGTTTAAAAATGAAATGCTAAGGAAGATGGA
>NW_025341456.1:0-1472 GCF_016433145.1 Gracilinanus agilis | reverse complement strand
AGGGATCAATTAGCCAATCATTGTGTTTACTGAGTGTCCTCTGGGCTCTCTGGGTACCAGGGGAGACAGGAATGGAAGACTAGATCCCTGCCTTAAGGGAGCTTATAGTCTGGCAAGAGAAATAAGCCATAGACACTGATAAATATGCTAAGCATACAAGGAAAGTCACAGATAGATAGATAATAAACACAAAGAATCTTAAGAGTTCAAAAGGATTCTAGTACTCATCTGGACCAACCTGCACTGGAAGTATAAATTTCTTATAGTAAGAATAATAATTACTCATATTTTTATAAAATAAGTTTTTCAAATATTTTTTCCTTGCAACAACACAGCATCCCTGATAAATGACTGTCCAGCCTATCCTCTTGAAGAATTCCAAGTATGGGACCTCATTACCCTTTTTTTAAAACCATTATCTTCCATATTAGAATAAATACTAAATATCTTTTGCAAGGCAGAAGAGTGGTAAGGGCTAGGTAATGGGGGTTAAGTGACTTGCCTGGGGTCATACAGCTAGAAGGAATCTGATGCTAGGTTTTCCTATTCCAAATCTAGTGTTCTATTACCACAATATCTGACATCCTTTAAGGGTTTTAACCTCTACATTTTCTCTCTGAACTCAGCACCCCAAGTTCTGTCAATTAAATCCCTTTATGAAACAACCTCTAATTTGATTCAAGCCAATATAGCAAACATTAATTACTCATGCAAGTTGTTGTTCATCCTTTGTTTTTAAAGCCAACTGATGACAAGTTTTTCTCATCCACCTATTCCATTGGGGGATGTCTTCACATACTTGAGGTAGACATTCCTCATAACTCACTGATGGGTTTGAGGTCTGTCTACCTGTTAACCTCAACTTGATTCATCCCATCTGCTGAGATTTTTTTTACTAAGTGCGGTCACTGTGCATGCTACCGCTTCTTGGAGCAACAAGTGAGAGTTTGGTGAATGGTTTGGTGAGTTTGATGAGCAGCCCTGAAAAGGCTTTGACAAGCCCTCACACCAGAGGTGCCAGTCCTCCTTGCATAACCCATGCATTCTCATCACATAGGTATTGGTTTTATAGAGACAAAAAAATGAAACAGTCCATTTTCTAAAGGAACTTGCATTCTACTGGTAGGAATGAAGAGGGAATATAATACAGAATAAATATAATCATATATTTAATTTAATAATAATATAATACAGAAAAGGAAGCACAAGGTATACTAAAAAGTATTTCAAAAGGGAGAGAATACTAGCAACCTGAGATGAAGGGGTTCAAGAAAGCTTTCTGTAGAAGGTAGGTGTCATCTGTGTTGTTTTGTTGTTGTTGTTGTTATTTGTTTGTTTGTTTGGCTGTTATTTATTTGTCCATTTATTTATTTATTTGTTTTTTGGGGGGGAGTTTCCCTCCATGTTTGCATAATTCATTTTCTTTTCCTTCCCTTTTCCCTTCCCCCCTCCCAGAGCCGACAAGCAATTCC
>NW_025341455.1:0-2448 GCF_016433145.1 Gracilinanus agilis | reverse complement strand
CTGGGTACCTTTCATGAAATAGACAAATGTATCTCCCTATTTGATACCTCCCTTCACCAAAGTTATCTCTATAGTCACATCTGTCATGGTCTTGTGTGATACTGAACTATATATGGGAGATCTCTCATTTGTTTCTATTATTTACTTTACTTTTCTGAATTCAATATTTTCTTTAAAATCAGTAAACAGTAAACTCAGTAGGAACTTATATACTTCACATAAAGGCAACTGTGGGTTGCTGTAGAAAATTACTTACAGAAGTCTGCAAGTTCCTTTTATATATTTTCATTGAAGATGCCCTCATTATATACATAGATCATACACACAAGGACTATATATAATTGATGAATAATAAATATTCATTGAATTGAATTGAATTGATCCTGGAGTAGAAACAAGGCTGACTTTTTCTTAGGAATCAGATCTAGGAACTTTTTATTCTTCTAATGTGTAAAATATGTATGTGTGAGTTAGACTACAATGTGTAGAAGAAAACAATATATATTGATGTTATTTACAAATACTTAGAATTATCAGGGAAAGAACAGGAAAAAAGACCAGGATAACTCATTTTATTATAATCATTAATGTAAATTACAGTTTCTTCTGTGAATCACTTACATTTCTGTTCATTTGAATTGTGACACAACAGCACATAACTATCCCATTGAATGTGTGCCAGAATTATTTTTTCCAGATATCACTTGATGAAAACAGTAAGCTGCACATTTACCATTATTTAGAAGGTTGATATTCAATTGGCAAGGATATATAGGGTGATCAGGGAAGACTAGTTGCTCAGGTTTGAGGGCTTCCAACCCCTTTTTCAAGTTTGCTTTCCATCTTGGTAGACCATATGCCACCCAATTTTCACCAATATCTACAAAAAGTTGTAATGTGTGTAGTAGACATACCCTGGGAAAAATAATCTTAGCAGACCAGCTGAATGAGGTTGAGGGCAACTGACAGGTCCAAAACCCATCAATGAGTTGGAGCCTGGTTTGAACCTAATGACGTCAATGTTATTAACTGCATCCTGAGTCATCGCCAGTTTACTTGACTTTTGTCTTGCCCTGGACCTCATGACTCTGGAAGAGAGTGAGATAAATGGCTTTTTTTCCACCATTCCTCACTTTGATCCAATTTATATGCAAGCCAACTGACATCACATATACCATTTTATTTTATATCTTACTGTTTTATTATTAAACTCATATATACAAGTCCTTTTGTGACAGACAAGTGACAGAGCAGCAGGTGTGGACACAATGGGGGCTATAATCACAATACTAAACACAGATGACCCAGGGCTTAGGGTCATGTTCTTACTAGATTGCAGCAGCAATGAGATGGAGCAACTCCATTTGTGCCTGAGCAGCTTTTTTTAGGAATGTGCTGATTACTTCCTTATCTGAGAAAGAGACTAGAAAAGTAGCACTAAAAATTCTCTGCTTCAACTAACCTAATCCAGTCTTGCTTACTGTGGCAGGGAATGGTTCTATCTTATAGTCAGAACTTATACAAAAATTTTATAGACACTATTTCACTCACCATAGAAATATAGAATAGGTGCTCACTTATGCACTACATGATATCCTTGGAATGGCAGTCAAGGACTCTCCTCTTCTGGAGTTGACCACAGCCAGGAAGACCCATGTATTTCAGTAATTTCACTCACTAGTATTCACTACCTCCTCATTGCTCCTCTCCTGAAGCCACAGCCATGCCTGGGCTCCAAAAATCCCTGCTCGTCAGCTGCCACTTATTGATCAGTGAGTGGATGGGATCTCCAGAGCTAGGGTTCAGCTTACACAGCTGTTCTCAGGGCTCACTACCTATTGACTCCATTGGTATCTGCCATTGAGAAACTGAGATGTAGGCTCCCAAATTAAGCAGACAAATGATGATGCCTATGCTGACCCAAGGGCTAAGACATTTGCTCTTCAAGCTTCAATAAGTGAGACAAAAGCCAAATTAAGCAGACAAATGATGCTGCCTGCCCTGACCCAAGGGCTGGGGCATTTGCTCTTCAAGCTTCAATAAGTGAGACAAAAGCCAAGGAGGTCAAAAGTGATGTTTCTATAATGTCTTTCACTGCTCTGTTTGATTTCTGAATCTTGTGTTTTCCTGCCACTTTTAGCATTAGTTGTTGAATATATATATTTTTTATTTGTAGGAGAGTTTGAGGCCTCAAGTTTTCTCACATTCTATTCCTCCATCATCCCACAATCCTCTCAAATGATTAAACTTTAAAAGGCTACAACCTAATATTAAAGTGGAAGAGGATTTGGTACAAGACATTTGGTTCACTGATTATTGTGCATGCAATATAGCCTTTGAAGAGAAAATGCCACAGAATATGAATCTTCTGCTTGTGCAAAAACCAGAGATTCTCCACCAGGCATTTCTTTTTTTTTAAATTTTTATATTTTTATTTTTATTTTGTGT
>NW_025341454.1:0-2514 GCF_016433145.1 Gracilinanus agilis | reverse complement strand
CTGCTAAGGCTGGGGCACACCAGTCTATAGAGCTGGAAAGGACCTTAAAGATTGGCCTGATACTGGATCCTGATTCTAGAGCTGGAAGGGTCCTTAGAAGCCTCCTAGTAGTACCACAACCTCATCTTCCAGGTCAGGAAACTGAGGTCTAAAGGGATAAAGGGACTGGGCCCAGGATGCATAGTAATTAAGTGGCAGGACCAGGGCTAGAACCCAGGTCTCTTGCTTCTCAGTCTAGGGGTTTTTCTACCATACCACTTGGCCATAACAGATGGGGCGATGGTGCACCGCTGACGCCTTCTCTTTAGATCTCAGTTTCTTCCTCTATAAAATGAGGGAGTAGACTCGGTGGTCTCTTTCAGCTCTAGATCTCTAATCCTATGGCACCATCTTAGCCAAGTCCCTTCCCCTCCTTGGGCTTCAGTTTCCTCCTCTGTAAGTGAGGGAGTTGGTTTCTCCCAGCTCAAAATCTGACCACGGAGGCCTAGGAAAGGAAAAGAGGAAGGCATGTGGACATGGGACAAGGAAACTGAGTTGAGTTTAGAAACACTGAAAAGAAAGCAGAGGAAATGAAGCAGCTCCCAGGCACAGCTGGCAGAATTTAGAGAAAGGAACCAACTACCAAGGGCAGGTAAGAGGCTGGAACTCTTTTATCTCTAAAGTTCCCTCCAGGGCTAAATTCTGTGATCCCCAAACATCCAAGACAACTGAAGTTTGCCTCCTAAATCCCATCCAACTCATGGCTGGGTAGAGAGAGAAGGCATGAGGGAGAAGTCTGAAAGTCAGGTAGCGCCCACTGCTTTCCTGGCCTTGCCACTGGGCGTAAAGCCTCAGTGGGCTCAAAGTGAAGAGTCGGCAGGGGTCTTCCCGAGGGCCCCTCCCAAAGAAAAGGCCTGAGGTGATAAGGCCCTCCTCAGCCATCCCCCAAAGCTAACCATGCAGGGATGGGCTGAGGTGAAGGCATCTGAGGCTAAGCTTTCCGTGATTGTGGCAAAAACATCACTAAGCTCTTCCCCTCCTCCACCCCTTGCTTGTAAAGCCTGGAGACCCTCAAGTACTGGCAAGTGGGTGGCCTCTTACTAATGGCAGAACCAGACTGTGCAGATGCAAAATACTTGAGTCTGTCTGGCTGAGACCTGGGGGCAGGGAGGGGGAGCAGGGTCAGCTCAGGCCCTTCCCATCACCCAGGGACACCCGGGAAAGGAGAAGCAAAGCAAAGCAGTGAAGAACTCGGCAGGACCTGAGACGGGCAGCTGAATCCATCCATAAGAAAAACAAAACATGCGAGGGGCCTTGGGCATTAGTGGCAAAGTGTCCCCATCTTTGAGGCCTGGCTCTTGGCAAAACGCACTCCATTTCAGTGAAGCCGAGCTCCTCAGCTCCTCGGCAATGTCTCTTAAAGGCTGGCACACGATTGGCCAGAGAAGATGTCTGACGGCTTCTATCTGAACAAGAGACACGGACGCAGTCACACAAAATCCCACTGGCAAGCCAGTGTGGCTTGTTGAGGCCACGGGCCAAGTTTTTATTCCTGGCTTCCAGAGGTACACCTCGATATTTTCCAAGAGCCAGGATTTCCAGGATATTTAATCCTCTATAGACTTCCTGTGGCTACCCAGAAAAGAGTCAAATGAGCCATGAATGACCGCCATCTTGTATCCGCCTCGACTGGACACTGGATGACAGATTGAATGAAGAACAGGGAAGTCTGTCCCAGGGCCTTCAAAAGCCAGAGGGCGGCACTACAGGGGTTTTTTAGTAGAGACACCATTTCTTGAGCTGACCAGTACTCAAGGGTCTCTAGGCTTCATCAGTGGCAAGGAGGGGTAGAATGGAGAAAGGAGCTCAGTCTTAGATAGCTTCATACCAGCCCTCTCTGCATGGCTAGCATGGGGGGATGAGTTAGGAAGGCCTCTTCTTTAAGTAGGGGCAGCTGGGTGGCTCAATAGCTAGAGAGCCAGGCCCAGAGATGGGAGAAACTGGGTTCCAATCTGACCTCAGACACTTCCTAGCTGGGTGACCCTGGACAAGTCACTTTACCCCCACTGCCTAGCCCTTACTGCTCTTCTGCCTTGGAACAGACACCTGGTATTGATTCTAAAGTAAGGATTTATAAAAAAGAGAGGGGCCCTGAACTTGGCCGGCCAGCGTCTTGGGCATGCCTTGGGAAAAGCCTCCTGGCCTTCTTCCCACTTGCCAAGCCCTAACCTCCTAGCGTGCCTCCATAAGTGTTGAGGTCCAACTCATGTTAGCACAGAGACAGCAACATTGTCATTTTCCAGTGTTTTTAGAAACCCGAGGTTCTGCCCAATGTGGCTTGGTTTCCCCTTCCTTCTGTTAAGCTGGAAAGTAGGGGTTTACGGAGCGCCAGTCTTTCTCGACTTCCTCTGTGTCTCACATCCAGCTAACTAGAAAGAGACTCACTCCAGTTTCGCTAACCTCAGAGCAATCCTGGAGACACATTCACATAGCACAGGAAGGCAGTGGTTTGCCTCCATTCTGGGTCATGAACCA
>NW_025341453.1:0-1809 GCF_016433145.1 Gracilinanus agilis | reverse complement strand
ATCAACTAAAAAGCAAGTGGAAACAACTTTAGTAAAGTTGCAGGATACAAAATAAACCTGCATAAATAATCAGCATTTCCATATATTTCTAACAAAACTCAACAGCCAGAGTTAGAAAGAGAAACTCCATTTAAAATCATCCTTCACAATTTAAATATCTAGAAATCTATTTGCCAAGACAAACACAAGAATTATATGAATATAACTATAAAACACTTTTTACACAATTAAAACTAGATCTAAATAATCAGAAAAAATTAATTGCTCATGGGTAGGATGAGCTAATATAATAAAAATTATGATCCTACCCAAATTAATTTACTTATTTAGTGCCATAGTTATCAAACTAACATGAAATGGTTTTATTGAATTAGGAAAAATTATAACAAAGTTCATTTGGAAGAACAAAAGATCAAGAACATCAAGGGAACTAATGAAAAAAAATGTGAAGGAGTGGGGCTAGTAGTACCAAATAAATTCAGAATGAGTAAATGACTCAAATATAAAGAAAGAAATTATAAGAAAATTAGGTGAATATAGAAAAGTATACCTGGCAGATCTATGGCAAAGGAAATAATTTAAGACCAAGCAAGAGATAGAGAATATTACAAAATGTAAAATGAATAATTTTGATTACATTAAATTAAAAAGGTTTGTAAAAACAAAACCAATGCAACCAAAATTAGAAGGAAAGCAAGAAATTGGGGGAAAATCTTCACAAAAGCCTCTGACTAAGGTCTAATTTCTCAAATATATGAGTAGTTAAATCAATTGTATAATAAATCAAGTCATTCCCCAATTGATAAATAGGCAAGGTACATGAATATGCAGTTTTCAGATAAAGAAATCAAAACCATCAATGAGCAGATAAAAAGTGTTCTAAAGTTCTCATAATTAGAGAAATGTAAATCAAAACAACTCTGAGGTACCCCCCTCACATTTAGCAGATTGGTCAATATAACAACAAAGGAAAGTAATGAATGTTGGAGGAGATGTGGCAAAATTGGGACACTAATGCATTGCTGGTAAAGTTGTGAATCGATCCAACCATTCTGGCAGGCAATTTGGAACTATGCCCAAAGGACTTTAAAAGACTATCTGCCTTTTGAACCAGCCATACCACTGCTGAGTTTGTACCCCAAAGAGATAATAAGGAAAAAGACTTGTTCAAAAACATTTATAGCTACACTCTTTATAGTGTCAAAAAACTGGAAAATGAGGGGGTGTCCATCAATTGAGGAATGGCTGAACAAATTGTAGTATTTGATGGTGCTGGAATGCTATTGTGCTGAAGGGAATAATGAACTTGAGGAATTCCATGTGAACTGGAACAGTTTCTAAGAATTGATGCACAGTGAAAGGAGCAGAACCAGGAGAACATTGTACACAGAAACTGATACATTGTGGAACAATTGAATGTAATAGACTTCTCTACTAGTATCAATGCAATGACTTAGGACAATCCAGAGGAACTTATGAGAATGGACACTATCCATATCCAGAGAAAGAACTATTTGCTAGACCCAGAAAGGCTGGAGGATGCCATAACTCTTCCCTTTTCTGGGGTATTGGAAATGCAAAAGAAAAATATATGACTGGTCACATGATTTGATGGGTATATGATTGGGGATGTTGGCTTTAGTTGATCACTCTATTGCAAATATTAATAGTATGGAAATAGGTTTTGAACAATGATACATGTAAAATTCAGTGGACTTGCTCGTTGGCTCCAGGAGGTGGGTGGGAGGAGGGGAGGGAATGGAATATGAATCATATAACCATGGAAAAATATTCTAAATTAATTAAATA
>NW_025341452.1:0-2226 GCF_016433145.1 Gracilinanus agilis | reverse complement strand
GTATTATCTGGAACCCTCGACAATACTCCAAGGAGAATATAAGCTCTAGGGGGCAGCTGGGTAGCTCAGTGGAGTGAGAGTCAGGCCTAGAGACAGGAGGTCCTAGGTTCAAACCCAGCCTCAGCCACTTCCCAGCTGTGTGACCCTGGGCAAGTCACTTGACCCCCATTGCCCACCCTTACCAATCTTTCACCTATGAGACAATACACCAAAGTACAAGGGTAAAAAAAAAAGAATATAAGCTCTTTTCTGGTAGAGTCAGTTTTCATTTTTATTTTCCTATATCCATTCCTTAGCATGGTGTCTTGTACATTATAGGTACTGAATAACTGTGTTGGATTAGATTTGTTAACAAAAAACAGTTATACAACTTCACTGGGAAATCTCCAATGAATGGAAATCCATTGCCCCCCAATGCAACTCATTCTACTGTTGGGCTGGTCTAGTTATTGTTATTTTTTGACAAGTCTAGTTGTTAGGTAAATTTTCCTTATATTTATTTGAGATGATGCTTTGCATCTTAGACAATAGATTATTAAGTAAAGATGGAAGGGACCTTATGGAAGAACTATAGACTGAACTACAGTCTCAGAGAGACTTGCAAAGATCTCAGGTAAAATGTGGTAGAACTAAAACTTGATCATAGGTCCTTGGATTCATTGCTTTTACACTCTATATTTTACACCAACAATTAGTCTAAAAAAGAAGTGTGGGATTTTGTGGATCACAAACTCAAGTACAAGACAACAGTGTGATATAGTAGACAAAAACACTAATGAGATCATAGTTTCATTAAGAGATGACAGGGATAAGAAAGAAATGGTCCTATTTGACTCATCATCTTCAGATTTCATCTGTAATGTTGGTGCTACAGTTTGGGAACACCATTGATAAACTGGAGACCATCTAAGGGAAGGTAAACAGAATGGTGAAAGGTTTCAAGTTCATGCCAACACACAATCGACTGAAGGAAATTGGGAGAGTTAGTTTGGAGAATAGAAGCCCTTGAGTGGGAGATAGGGAGGGAACAAGATAGCTACTTTAAATATCACAGTGATAATGATAATGATGGTGGTGGTGGGAGAGATGGTAATAATAACAGTTAGCATTTTAAAAGAGCCTACTGTGTTCCAGTACAATGCTAAGCACTTTACAAATATTGTCATACTCCAGAGGTACTGGCCTTGTTCTATGTGGCACCAAAGGATAAAACTAGGAGCAATGAATAGAAGTTGCCAAGAGATTTTAAGTCAATGTTAAGCCAATTTAGGCTTAATATGAACTAAAAACCACAAATAAACAACCTCCCCAACAATTAGAACTACTGCAAGGGAAAAGGTTTTCTTAGGAATCAGTAAATTCTCCTCACTTTAGATTTTTGATCAAATTCTGGATGACGACTTTTCAGAGATATCATAGTAGGCATTCTTTCAGATATGAATTGGGAAAAAAAATACCCTCTAAAACAGAAACTTTGTAATTCTATCATTCTTACTTAAGTCTACCCCTCTAGTGCCAAAGAGAACAAGTCTAATCCCTCTTTCATATGATTGCTCTTCAAATATTTGGTGATAGTAAATATTTTCCTTTAGCTATCTTCTCTTGGGTCAAAATCCCCAGATATTTAAATCAATCTTTATATGGCATATTCACTTACCATCTTGGAAGAATAACACTTCTGGATATGTTCCAATTTGTCAGTGTCCTTTTCATTTACAGGGAAATGAAATCTGAGTTAAGGGATTTTCAACCTAGGATCCATAGACTCCCAAGGGAATCATGGATATACTTCATGCAATTTTATACTAGAAAAAACTACATTTATTTTTACAAAAAAACTTATTTTTGGTAACATTTAGCTAAAATTTAGTAGGTCCTTTCATTATGAATAAAATCAACAAATGTTATTCTGAGAAGGGATCCATAGACTTCACCAGACTGCCAAATGAGTCCTTGACACAAGGTTAAAAATCCACATTATAGATGAATGAGGAAAAAGTGAGAGAGCACTTAGTTGCCCTCAATTAGTTCAAGTCAAATGGAATGTACAAATACATTACACCCCCAGTGTACTGAAAGAATTTGAAGATGCAATTGCTACAGTTGTGATTTTGCAGTCATGGAAAACAGGAAAGGAGATGAAGAATTGGTGATGGTCAAACTCTTCTGATTTCAGAACTGGAAAGATTCCAAAAACTATAAGGGCAGTGAACTTGATAACCAATT
>NW_025341451.1:0-1111 GCF_016433145.1 Gracilinanus agilis | reverse complement strand
TTGAACTCATGAAGATGAGTCTTTTTGATTCCAAGCCCAGTGTTCCCCAAACTTTTTTGATCTACCACCCCCTTTCCAGAAAAAATATTACTTAGCATCCCTGGAAATTAATTTTTTTTAAATGTTAATAGCAAGTAATAGGAAAGATAAATGCACCTGTGGCCATCACTGCCATCCTGGATCACTGCAGCACCCACTAAGGGGCGGTGGCGCCCACTTTGGGAATCACTGTTCTAACCACTGTGTAACTTAGCTATCATCCCAACAATTAGAGCTGACTAAATTTGGGATGAACTAACTCAAGAGGTTCTAGTTTCTTTAAAGTCTTCAAGCAAAAGGTGTATGACAACTTGCCAGGTATGTTGTAGAAGGGATCTTTCAGGTGTGGGTTGGCATAGAAAGCCTCTGAGGGCCCTTCCAGATGTGAAATATTAAAATTCCATGATAATTATTCACAGAGATTTAAATTTTTTATTACTTTCCTTGATTTATGAAAACAAATCCCCACACAAGGGAAAGACCAAGTAATCATCATTTCCTACACAAGAACACAATATCATTTAATTAAGTAAACACAGTAAGAAATGCTCACCTCCAAGGCTCATGAGTCATTGCTCAGACTAAGCAAAACATTTAGGCATTAATGAGCTGAGACAACACACAGGGACCAACCCATTCATTTTCCTTGGCTCCCGGAATTGTACATATGCATTTAGAGTTACAGGGGCCTCCTGAGCTTACTGGTTGCCAATCCCTAGCCCAGCCAAAAATTCGGGCCCTTAGGAACCTCAGGGGCCAAAGGCAGAGACAAGACCCGAGGTGGGGAATCCAGAGTAGACTGGGACGATGAGAACCATTAGGGAAGGGAGGATCCAGAGGGCAGACACTGGGGTTCCAGAAGGGACAGAGGGCAGCCAGGAAGATCTAGATGGATTTCTCTCTAAAGTAATGGGGAATCTTGGGGCAGAGGTAGGTAAGAGGGTGCCCTGGGCTAGAAGGAGTGAAAGGATGGAAAGAGGGGCAACTCCTCTTACAGCAATTTTTTTTTAAACCCTTGTACTTCGGTGTATTGTCTCATAGGTGGAAGATTGGTAAGGGTGGGCAATGGGGG
>NW_025341450.1:0-1279 GCF_016433145.1 Gracilinanus agilis | reverse complement strand
ACACATATATATATATATTGCACATTATATACAATTTATAATTATGTACTTCATTTAGAATATATCCAGAATCCTGTATTTAATGACCATTTGTATCTTTTAGGTAAAGATATCCTTTACCAGCTCCAAGAATCCCTTTCTTGTTCTTTTACAGTACTTAGGAATAACAATAACATCCGCCATATATTTATATATTGTGAGTTTCAGAATTAATATCCAATATTCTAAGCATTATATTTAAGAAGATTTTTTAATATTAACTAACATAAAGAGCAAAAATAGAAAGCCACCTTTCTCAGCCTGCCCAGGAAAAAAAAGAGGAGAGAGGCAGCTCTTACTGAAAACTATATACAAAACATAAAAAACGCAAATATGAGGACACAGGGAAAGGGATGCTGGGAGATGAATGGAATTCTGGAGAATGTAGTTCAAAGGTACAAAATTCCCTAATTAATACAATATTTTAATGCTCCCGACCACAAATTCTTTTGCAAAGTGCGTTATACTGGTTGATAGTCACCACAGCAAAGGTATTGAAATCCCTATTTTATAAATTAGGAAAATGAAAGGGCTACAGAAATGAATAAATGTCTGAGGTAGGATTTGAACGTGAGCCTTGAGGCTTCCCAGCATGATGCTCCTCTCTTTCTCTGGACACTTTTTTCTTGCTGAAAGGGACTCCCCCCAAAACCCCACAGGAAGGACTGACGGGGTCTCCATGCAGACTGAAGCATCCCATTTTTTCACTTTATTTTCCTTCTTTAGTATCTGTGATCTTTGTCTCCTTTCACCACCTGACAAACATGGAAATACATATTCCATGACAGCACATGTGCAACCTGTAGCATATGAATTGCCATCTCGTGTCACAGATATGTCTGCAATGAATAGTGGTGCTTAGACTCCCATTTTTACAAATGTTCCAGCAAATGGCAAGATTCATTCAAAATGTTTGGTTGCAGAAATTGCCTAGAATATTTTATATATTTTCATTTAGTAGGAATTACCAAAGGAAAGTTGGATAATGCTTTTAATTTAATGTAATTTTGAGTTCTGTGGGGGAAATGGATGAAATAAAGAAGAGACGGTTTTCCTTTCATCTTGAGCACAGTTGGCAGCTTATCACAGCTACTAGTAATTTTTGATAAGCAGGAAGAGTGTCGGGTGTGGTGTGGGGGAGGAGGGTCTAGAATTGCCCATTCCAACATTAAAAAGATTAATTAATTAAAAGAGGAATGAGGAGACCTCTGAGTGTCCCCAGCTCCACTTTGCTGTTCTG
>NW_025341449.1:0-1796 GCF_016433145.1 Gracilinanus agilis | reverse complement strand
GCTAGATGACTGATAGAAACTTCTTTTCATTTATAGCTCTTCAAAAGCAGGAAGGGATGTCTCAGAAAAGAGATGAGAAACTCCTCTTCCCAGGAAGCCTTCAATCAGAGACTGAATGACCACTTGCTGAATGTATCATAGTGAGAATTTGTTTTCTGGCATGGTTTGGACTAAAATTCTGCTGATGCTTCCATTTTTAAGAATCTGTTATATTCTTTCCATAAATGAAACCATACTGAAGTTTTGATTAAATGCAAAGTCCACAAGTTCTTCCTGGAGAAGCAAATAAAGGAGCCAGAGTCTTTTTTATCATGTGCCTACAAAACAAGAAACATCATTCATTCAATACAAGATCACCCTGCTAACAGTGCTCAAGATGACCATAAGTAAACAGACTGCTATGAAGACAACTGTAGCTCGTGAACCGAAGTCTTGCAGAGAATGAGACAGGAATTCTACAAGTATCTTGACAAGGTCCTCTAAATTTAAACAATATGTACTTTGATATTTGGTGCCTTTAATGCAAGGGAATCTGAAGGTAGACCTGGAAAATATGTTGTCAAGTATGGTTTGAAATGGAGAAATCAAAGAATCCTCAAACTTACAGGTTACTCAGAAACCGCATCTCTGTATTTAATAAATACTGTCTTCCAGAAAGGACCTAGAAAGGAGCAAATTCATGAAGGGTCAAACATTACAAAAAGTGAAATTGATTGTATCTTAACAGATAGGAAATGACTATTTACTGATGTGAGAATCATTTCTAAATCAATTATCTGTGTTCTGCCAGATAATTTACTGTTTAGAACATAGATTACTTTCAAAATAGAAAAAAAAATATAGATTGTGATGATAATACCTCCAACCCAACCTATTTAAATAAGGTCCTTACTCTGAAAAGAGGAATGGTTAAGAGTACAGACATTGACACTGATTATCAGCATTTCTTAAATAGGTGAAACACAAATGGTTCTTTTGAGAACAGGTAGATTATACAACAGAGGAACTGCTTCAGTGATTAAAAAAAACACTCTGTGGATTATTATTATTGTTGTTGTTTGAATGTGCTTATTTGCTACAGGATTGGAGTTTTTCCCCCCTTCTCTTAACTTTTAATTTCAGCATGCTGGGAAGGAGGAAGGAGTTAACAATCTGCTAGGTGTGAGGTGATACCTCAGAGTTGTTTTGATTTGCATTTCTCTAATTATTAGAGATTTAGAACACTTTCTCATGTACTTATTGATAGTTTTGATTTCTTTACCTGAAAATTACCTATTCATGTCTCTTGCCCATTTATCAATTGGGGAATGGTTTGATTTTTTATACAATTGATTTAACTCCTTATATATTTGAGTAAATAGACTCTTGTCAGAGTTTTTTGTTATAAAGATTTTTTCCCAGTTTGTTGTTTCCCTTCTGATCTTGGCTACGTTGTTTTGGTTTGTACAAAAGCTTTTTAGTTTAATAAAATCAAAATAAATTATTTTACATTTTGTAATTTTCTCTAACTCTTGCTTGGTTTTAAAATCTTTCCTTTCCCAGAGATCTGACAAGTATACTATTCTGCGTTCACTTAACTTATTTATAGTTTCCCTCTTTATATTAAAGTCATTCACCCATTCTGAATTTACCTTGGTGTAGGGTGTGAGATGTTGATCTAAACCTAATCTCTCCCATATTGTTTTCCAAATTTCCCAACAGTTTTTGTCAAATAGTGGATTTTTGTCCCCAAAATTAGGCTCTTTGGGTTTATCATATACTGTCTTGCTGACATCACTTACCCCAAGTCTATTCCA
>NW_025341448.1:0-1210 GCF_016433145.1 Gracilinanus agilis | reverse complement strand
TCGAAATGGAAGATCACTACCTGTGTGGCCCCAGGAAAAGCACTTAATCTTCTTGGGCCTCAACTCCCAAAGGTTGGACTAAATAAAATCTAAGTTCCCAGATAATTCTAGATTTATGACCCTATTATCCTATGAATGTTGTAAAGTAACACAACTGTAAATATGTAGGAACTGTGATCAACCCAATGACCAAACACTATGCTAGAAAACTGTTGATGATTTTAACATTCCTCATCTTTTGGCAGACCAGTGATGATGGGCGAAAGGTGCAAAATGAGATGGACATTTTCAGATATGGCTTATGTATGAATTTGTGTTGCTTGACTGTACTGCTTTGCCAAAAAGGAAGACTTTTATTTATTTTATAGAGGGAGATGATTAAGGGTGTAGCAGAGAGGGAGACAGTAATGATAGTAATACAAAAAGTGAAAAAGAAAGTAACATCAACAAAATTATTTTTAAATATGCAGAACAAAATAGGAAGAGGTTCAGAAGGGGACTAAGAAAGCAGAGCAATGTGGACACATACTTTATAAAAGTGCCATGCAGGTTCCGGGTTAAGATGGCGGCAGAGTAAGAAGCAGCTCTTAACCTCTCCTGACCGAAACACACAAAACTCCTCAAGGGGACATAAAAACAAGTCCAGACGAACGGAGGAACCCCACAACAGGGCACAGCGTGGAAGGTATGTGGAATCGAGACATTTCCAGGCTATAAAGGGCTCTCACTAAATCGCGGGCTGAGCAACCACCCCATCCCCACCCCCTCCACACACAACACCTATAGTGCCGAAACCAGCTAAAAAGAAATAGAGCAAGTTTGGGGCACCCATCGAGTCATTGGCAGCTCCGGGGCCTGTTCCTGAGAACAGCAAGATTTAGGACCCCAGTAAGCCAAAGAACGCAAACGAAATCTGAGCGCGGGAGCAGAGAGTGGACGCCGGGCGCAGAGCGCGGGCTGAGAGCACAGGCACGGGCGGAGGCGTGGGTGGAGGCAGACACAGCCAGGAACTAAAGCTCTGAAAACCTGAGTGGGGAACCAGTGCAGACGGGTAAACGACTGTGGAAGCAGCGCCCTGAGACTTGTAAAGGAACCTCCTGCAGAGGATCAAGCAAGGGGGTCCACCAGGGGGCTTGACCTTGGAAAAAACCAGAACTCAGACCTCAGGAGCCAATAGACCGCGGACAGACACTGAGCGCGAGGATAAACC
>NW_025341447.1:0-1733 GCF_016433145.1 Gracilinanus agilis | reverse complement strand
TTAGGTGTTAAGATGTTAATAGTAGGGATAGTATCTAACACTAGAGATCTATTGACTTCTAGCTTATATCTCTATTGTCTATTTTAATTTGTCCAAGCTAAAATCTTTTTTCATTCCTTAAAATCATTAATATCATTCAATAATTAATAATGTCAGTGTATTTGACTTGATTGAATTGTGTTTGAAATTTACATGATTTACAAAATGGAAGGAAGTCTTCATTTTTAATTCAGGTAATCAAAATTGAATCTCTTACTTAAACTAATCAATTTAGTCATTTAAAATAAAAATATAGCTAATTTTGAATTTCTATCTTTCTGTCCAATTGGAGAGATGTCATCTTCATTTTAACCATAATATTTTAAACATGTTAATATATGCCCTTATAAATATGCCATATTTGTATTCATATATAGTATATCATATCATATGGATTATTGCATATGTGTGCTAGGTGCTAGAGATTCAACTAATACAAGTTTTTGGTACTGTGCACTCTGGTTACATTAGGTCTGAATTCACTGTATACTTATGGCAAGACTATGGAACTTAATATATACTAATAATTGCCCCAGAGGCTTTTGTGATAATAAAGAGAGAAAATAAACAAAAGTATTTTGAGATCTTAAAATAAGTCCCTCTAAACTATTAGGCTTATCATTATTATTTTTAATTTTTTTAAATCCACCATTATTATACTTAAGGGCTATATCTGGATTTTTTTTTCATTTTGGCATTGAAATAAATGTTATCAAAAAACATTCAGTGGGCATGTGACCACTTTTGCAGCACTGTCAGTTATCACACTAAAGTGGTGACTCCCAACATGGTGGTATTGGAGAGGTTTTTTATCTGCATACAGTTTTTTTTTCAAACATTTATTAATATTCATTTTTAACATGGTTACATGATTCATGCTCCTACTTTCCCTTTCACCCCCGCACTCCCCCCACCCATGGCCGATGCGCATTTCCACTAGTTTTGTCATGTGTCCTTGATCAAGACCAATTTCCAAATTGTCAGTAGTTGCATTGGTGTGGTAGTTTTGAGTCCACACCCTCAATCACATCCACCCCGACCCATGCGTTCAAGCAGTTGTTTTTCTTATGTTTCCTCTCCTGCAGTCCTTCCTCTGAATGTGGGTAGCGTCTTTACCATAAATCCCTCAGAGCTGTCCTGGGTCATTGTATTGCTGCTGGTACAGAGGTCCATTACATTCAATTTTACCACAGTATATCAGTCTCTGTGTATAGAGTTCTTCTGGCTCTGTTCCTTTCGCTCTGCATCTGTTCCTGGAGGTCCCTCCAGTTCGCCTGGAACTCCTCCAGTTTATTATTCCTTTTAGCACAATAGTATTCCATCACCCGCATATACCAGAGTTTGTTCAGCCAGCCATTCCCCAATTAAAGGACATACCCTCCTTTTCCAATTTGTTGACACCACAAAAAGTGCAGCTATAAATATTTTCGTACAAGTCTGTTTATCTATGATCTCTTTGGGGTACACACCCAGCAATGGTATGATTGGATCAAAGGGCAGGCATTCTTTTATAGCCCTTTGAGCATGATTCCAAATTGCCAGCCAGAATGGCTGGATCAGTTCACAACTCCACCAGCAATGCATTAATGTCCCAATTTTGCCACATCCCCTCCAACATTCATTACTCTCCCCTTCTTTCATTTTAGCTAATCTACTAGGTGTGAGGTGATACCTCAGAGTTGTTTTGATTTGCA
>NW_025341446.1:0-3444 GCF_016433145.1 Gracilinanus agilis | reverse complement strand
TTCTTTTCCACCAAAGGTAATAAAGCCTTGATGTTTCCAAATTTGACCTGTATAATGTACCACTCCAAAAGCATATTTCCATTCCGTATAGACATTAACACATTTATCTTTTCCAATCTGGAGTGCTTTTGTGAGGCTTAGAATTTCTGCTCCTTGAGCACTAACAGTTTGGTAGAACTGCATACTATAAAGTTATGTCTTGGGTTACTATAGCTGCATCAGTGAACCTTTCCCCATGCACCATAGAGAAGGAAGCATCAGTGAATAAAGTCAGTTCTGCATCAACTAGAGAAATATCTGTTAAAACCTCTCTGGTTTTCTGCACTATTTGTAAAGTGTCACTACAGTTATGGATACTTTCTCCTTCTAATGGCAGATCAGGAATCATAGAGGCTGAGTTAATGTATTTGCAATAATGAAATGACAAGTGTTCATTACCCAGTAACATTGCTTCATATTGGGATAAGCCCTGTGATGTAAAAGCTTGCATAGTATTATTCCTGAGAATGGTTTCAATTTGGTGTGGGGAATATACCATGAGCCTACATCCCAATACAAGATCAGATGACTTCCTTATCATCAATGCAGCTGCAGCAATAGCTTTGAGGCAAGATGGCATTCCATGAATCACAGGATCTAAGTACAAGCTATAATAAGCAACAAGTCTTAATTTATCCCCCAGAATCTGCACCAACACATTAGAAGCAATTCCCTTATCTTCATGCACAAACAGATGGAAAGGTTTTGCATGGTTGGGATTTCCAAGGACAGGAGCTGTAAGAATAGCAGTTTTCAGCTTATTGATGGCATGCTTGTTAACAATTTATGCTCAGCAGTAAGGAAGTTTTTTTAAGGAATATTGTCCAGACTGGCAACTGATCTCCCTAGAGCAGTGATGGGCAAACTTTTTAAAGAGGGGACCAAAGGAAAGGAAATGCTCATCTGTCAGTCTGTTTCTAAGGCAACTCTTTCGAAGTTTCATTGTATTGTATCCTACTCATTATATTCATCAGATTAGGAATGTCATGTGACCAGATAGAACATTTCAGGGGGCCACATCTGGCCCGTGGACCATAGTTGGCCCATCACTGCCCTAGAGGAACTAAAGAGAAAGGCAACATATGTATACTCAGTGGATAAAGACAAAGTTAATGATGATAAGGATACAATAATTGAAAATTTAAGGAAATGACTAAGAGAAGCTAATAATAGTGCCAAGGACAGCAAAATAAAGGAAGTCAAAGCTTTTGATGCTCTTATATCAGCCCAACAAAAGGAGAAATATGTCCAAAGGGAAAGAAGATCAGGTCCCCAAAGGTGTTATTTATGCAATAAAATTGGACATTTTGCATGAGATTGCAGATATAGAGTGAAGTTTTCTAGACAAATCAACAGAAATAATGGGTATAATAGGCATAACAATAATGGTTGTAGACAAAATAATAATTGGAATAATGGAAATAATTCTTTCCATTCAAATAAGACAGAATAATGTTAACAGGTGGCCAAATGCTTGTTGCCAAGAAGCTCAATCCCAGGATTTGAATACAATGCAAGAGTGAATGAGAGGGGCAGGTAGGTAGCTCAGTGGATTGAAAGCCAGGCCTAGAGACAGGAGGTCCTAGGTTCAAATCCGGCCTCAGACACTTCCCAGCTGTGTGACCCTGGGCAAGTCACTTGACCCCCATTGTCTACCCTTACCAATCTTTCACCTATAAGTCAATACACAGAAGTTAAGGGTTTAAAATTAAAAAAAAAAAAAAAAGAGTGGATGAGATCAGGCATGAGGTCTAAATATAGCCAGGAAGTAAGTGAATGAAAAGATGATCAGAACAAAGGGGCATGTTCACAACAAAGGTGTACCCTGAATTCTAAAGTATTTAAAAATTAAAGGGAAATGGTTTAAAAATAAATGGAATTAAATGTAATAAGGATAAAGATAATGATTTTGTGAATAATGTGATTAGTACAAATGATAATGTAATTAGCATTAATGATTGTGTAACCAGGAATACAGAACCTAAACCACTGAAACTAAAATGTGAACATCTGCAAGCCTGAAGTAAACTTAAAGAAGCCATTTTATCTGCTCCAGCATTGGGAATCCCAGACTATACTAAACCAGTTGTTTGTTAATGATACCAAAGGTGTTGTTTCTGTGTAAATGGAATTAACTCTAGTTGATTCATAGTCAAAACTCTACTCATCCTAGGCATAGAAATGATGTAATCCTCACCTCCCTTAATGGGGAGGGGAGATGAGTTACCCACACGTGACAATAAGTAACAAATCAAGAACAAGGGACTGCCCTTTGGGCAGTCCAAATCAATGTAGAGACTGCCATTTGTCCACTTGAATTAGAGGTGGACCCATGGGAAGTGGCAAAAGACACTATCTCTTTAAGTATGTTGGTTACTTCCTGTGGAGGCAGTTCCCTCCTTGAACTTGGTGCTGAAGGATCTCCTGAGACCACAGACCGCTTGCACTCTGTATTGTCACGTGGGTAACTCAGGCTGACTTCCTTGGCCTACCTAGGCTGCTTCCAAACCCTGCCTTAAGTAGGCACTAGCCTATCTGGTTGCTAGGCCTTGTGGCTTGCAGCCTAATTTATTTAGCCTTTTAACCTTCTCTCTCGTCCAGGCCTCTGAAGGCCTTTACTAGCCTCTCCCTTTCTCTTTATTCCCATACCTTTACCTTCCTAATTGTAAATAAACTGCCTTAACCGATGCTGACTTGGGTCTGATTTAATTACAGAATCAATCTGAATTGTTGATTCCTGGTGGCCACATTTTAAATTCATATCTATAAATTACCTAAATTCTCCCTCTTACACTTCTGGAATACTGACATAGACTTTGAGACAAAGTTATCATCCTATTGGATATTATAGTTGTCAGCTTGATCCAATAGCTACAGGTACTGTACCTTGTCTAAGGGGGGTAGCTGCTGCTGCTGTGTTAGTCTAAAAGTCAGCAGATTTAGTTTTGGGATGTCCATTGATAGTATATTTTTTTTTACATGAGATAGAAGCAATAATGAGGAAATTTTATACTCAAACTTATTCAGATCAATGAATTTCTAAGTATGAAATTATTCTCCTGGTAGTGAGAACATCCATTTGAGGAGGTGTAGTATATTAAATCCAGCTACATTTCTTCCTGATTTACCAAAGAACGGTGAACCATTACATGAGTGTGTAGAAGTAGTAGATCTAGTGGATACGCCTAGGATGGATTTGAAAGAGACTCCTATTGAAAATCCAGACATGGTATTATTCATTGATGGTTCTTCATATCTGTGTAATGGAATTAGATGTACTGTGCTGCAGTAGTCACAGAATTTGAGACATTGTTGTATGGCTCATTACCTAGTAATGTTAGTGCTCAAGGAGCAGAGTTAGTGGCATTGAAGCAAGCCTATCTTTTAGCTGATGGTAAAAGTGCT
>NW_025341445.1:0-1557 GCF_016433145.1 Gracilinanus agilis | reverse complement strand
TTGTGTTTGTATATCATTAATCTCAAACTATCTAGGTATTTTCAGAGCAATTGTGCTATGATATTGGTCACTTACACTGATTATGAACAATTCTGCTTCTGCTTCTAGCAAGCAGCACAAAAGTACCCCCAACTCAAATTTTAAACACTAATTCAGTTGCAGTAAGGGAAACACCCAAGGACTCTTCTCAGTTGGGGAGAATTCAGAGATGCTGGGATACCACAGGTGTTTTGTTGCTCATATGGCAGCTACTGGGAGCAAGTCTGGGGAGTGGATCTATCTGAGCCTTAAAGGAAGTTATTAACCTGAAATGCGGTTATTAAGGAGTACAAGTGGTTACTTGGAATGTTATTTTTTTTATTCTTTTTCATGCCGGTGTTTCTATGTCTCTGAAGGAGTGTAAGTTATTAGTGCTCTTTAAATTCTCTTGTATCAGGGCAAAGCCACATCTCTCCACCCTACTCATGCTAATCAATCAATTACCAAACATTTATTAAACTTCATATTAATGCATGCATATACATAAGGATCTTAAAGATCTTAAAAACAAGAGTCTATATGTTTTTAATTTAGTCAAATAGATTCACAATACTGTGTATAAATTATATGACAATGATTCCATTGACACAGACTTTCTTCTATCTTTATTTTATCTGAAAGAATATATTTAGAACAAAAATACCACTGCTACCACCTGCAAAATAAAATAGAAAGAACTTAAGGGAGCTGAAGGGAGCTATGTGTCTAGACTGTTTCAAAAGTGCATTACAGAAATCAGTTAGGTAGCAAGAGATCCACAAGATAATTTCCTTCTTGTAGCCTAATTGGTCTTCACAGATCTGGGAGGATTATTCCTTCTTTGTACAGAATTATGTAGCTTAAACAATGATTCCCCAAACAAAAACAATAGTGCTTTTTCTACCACTGGCATTCATCTTTCTCTAACTGGCATTCTTCCGTGAGGTATGAACACCCTGAGGCAAAGATTTAGATTACTTTATGTTGTCTATAGAAAAGGACAAAAAAATTGATAGGAGGGAGCTGTTCAGGTAAACTGTTATTTAGGCATTTATAGCATGGACAGTGGATTAGATTCCATCCTGTATTTGCTGTATTATAGGCTCTGATAACAACACCCATTGGGGGTTCTTAGGAACCAATCCTATACTATATAGGAATTAGTTCTCTTCCCAAAAGAAGGAACTGTATAAGTTTAATTTTTTTTATGTACAAGAAATAGCCTAGGAAACTATGCAAACAGGTAAATAAGGAAAACTCTTGTCCATAACCACAGAGGTTTTGTTTTGACTTATGTTATTTTGTTGTTTTCCCTTATGAATTCTTTCCAAAGAATCTGCAACAATTAACCTGTGCTTAGGTCTATAAAATGCTGACTATGATGATCACAGGTAAAGCTTCTTCCAAAAGTTCAACTTTCTCTTTTTCTTTTCTTTTTTTTCTTTTCTCCTTTTTTCTTTTCTTATCTTTTTTCTTTTTCCCCTTCCCTTCCCTTCTCTTCCCTTCCCTTCCCTTCCCTTCCCTTCCCTTCCCTTCCCT
>NW_025341444.1:0-1065 GCF_016433145.1 Gracilinanus agilis | reverse complement strand
TTATTATTTCTGTCTTCAGCCTTCCCAAATGCCTCCTCCAAAGCCTCATACATCAGTGTTAAGAGAGGGAACCTATGACCGACTGGATTGAGGCACCTCCTAAGAAGCCAGGCACACATACTTTGGCTCTGTAGGAATGGACATGTGCTTGGGCTCCACTCTGAAAGACTTGGCTTTGAGATGATTTATCAATTTCTTATTGGAGTCTGTGATTAGAGACAAGGTCAGATATCATTGGACACTAAGCTAGGAAGAGCTAAGGAGAGGGGAAAGATTCTTTTGCATGTGGTTGTTGTTCAATCATTCCAGTCATGTCTGATTCTTCATGACTCCATTTGGGGTTTTCTTGGGAAAGATACTGGAGGGGGTTTTCCATTTCCTCCTCCAGCTCATTTTACAGATGAGGAAAGTGAGTTAAATAAACAGCATTAAGTGACTTGTGTAGGGTCACAAAGCTAGTAATTGTTAAAGGCAAGATTTGAACTCAAGTCTTCCTGACTCCAGGACCAGCACTCTTACCACTGTGGACTTAGCTACCTCATTATCTTTAAAACTCTATTAAAGGGCAGTGGATTTATAGACATAAAAATATATTCAATATCAAGGAGAGATGAGTCTGAGAACCTTAAGTGCTCTTCTATGTAATACTTGAGGACCCTTGAAAGGCCCAGTATGTATGAAAGGGGAATGGAGGGACTCTTTTGCTTGATGTTTGAGTATTTAAATTTATGTCACTGAAGGATTCAGCATTAAAAAGGAAGCCTTTGAAATATATATATATGAAATATATTGGAAATATACATATTATATATTGGAAATATATATAGTCAAAAGAACAATGGACCAGGAGTCAGAATCCTGAGTTTTTTAGTTTTGGCTCCATTGCTAATTCACTGTTAATGTTAAGCAAAGGTGTGCTGGAAAACGTTTAACAACTGGTTTTCCATATTCACAATAAACTTTTAAGCTTATTCTGCATTACTAGCTTTTTCTCCATCACGTTCTTAAGTCTAGAAATTAAATGAAACAATAAGTTGAGTCTTGATTTGGAGAGTTTCCTAATTT
>NW_025341443.1:0-3131 GCF_016433145.1 Gracilinanus agilis | reverse complement strand
ACAGAACTAAGTTTTGAACCATAGATATAGCTTTATGGTGGCCTAATTATAAAAATGATATAGCTCTTCCCTTGACACCAGTGTGCCACTGTGCCAAATGGAGGAGGAGGAAAAGAGAACAAGCAATTATTAGATGCCTCCTACATGCCAGGTACTATGCAAAGCACTACAAATATCTCATTTGATTTTCACAGTACTTAATGGGAGGTATCCATTTGACAGATAGGGTCACACCGCCATGAAGTGTCCAAGGCTGCATTGGCCCTTGGCTATTCATGGCTCCAGCTCTAGGGCTCTACCCACTGCACCACGGATTGGCCTCATGAAGGGGCAAGGAAGGTGTGCCCAGCTGAAGCCATGCTGTATCCTTACTAAATACCCTTTCCATGTATGGCTTCCTTTCAGAAAATCAGAAATTCAGAGATCTTTAGTAGTAAAATGTGGCATTAAAGAAGTATAGTATGACAATAATTCTGTTCTCCACTCAGACCACATTAAGATTTTGTTCTTAATTTTAAAAAATTAACAAAAATATGCATTTTTATCCCCAACACCTTCCCTCTAACAAAAAAAAACAACTCTATAACAAATAGATGTACTCCAGGAAAAATAAATTTCCATATTGGCCATATGACTTGAAGTTTATGAGTCTTATTCAAATATTTGGTCTATCTCCTTGCTATCATGAGATGGGTAACATGCTACATCATTGATCAAAACATTTTTGCACAATTATTTCCTGTTTTCAAAGACAGAAGATTTGGAAGAGATCTCCTAGGTCCAACCTATATAACTAAGCAGGAATTCCCTCTATAGCATTCTATAAAGTGATTTTCCAGACTCCACTAGAAAACCTCCATTGAAACAACCACTTCCTGAGCCACACTATTTCACTTGTTTATAGTTCTGATTATTAAGTTCACACACACTTTCATTTTGTTGAAATTTAGCTTTCTGTAGCCTCTACCCATTACTTCTTCTTTCTGAGATCAAGTAAAACAAATTTAATATCTTTTCCATACAACAACCTTTCAAATATTTAAGATAGAAATTCCTCTCTCTCCCCCCACTCCACCCCAACTCTTCTTCAGTTCCTCTAATCTTTATCCAGGAAGAAATCCATTTTCTTTAGCATCCTAGTTGCCCTCCTCTGGACATATCCCAAATTACTAAAGCAATTTCCAAAATATCTGCAAGCTATATTCAAATTGAACACACATTTATTAAGTGTCTACTGCATACAAAACATAGGTTCCAGGGAAGATGCAAAGTTTAGATAAGTCACAGACTTTGTCTTGTCCAGTCCTTATCCTCATGAAACTTCAAGTCAAATGGTGAGTGGTGCTTGGTATGAACACAATAATTTGAATACAAAATGATATAGGCTTAGGAGGGAAATAAAAACAGTTTTATATGAGGTCCAAGGAAAGGATTCATTCCCAAATAGAACAATCAAGAAAGGTTTCTTGTAGGAGGTGATGTCTGAGTTGACTTTCAAAGCATGAGCAGGTAGGAGCTTATTTCAGTAGTACAAATGGGTGATGAGAGCCTGAACTAGAGCACTATCAGTGCTATATATATTCCTATAGTGGAGGAAATGAATGGGATGGGAGAACAAGAGGATGTGATAAGTGAGAATTAAGGAAAAAGAAAGAGTCTAACATACCATCAAATTTGAGAACACTGCAGACTAGATGAACTGTAGTGCCACAAAATAGTGAAATTAGAAGAAGGAACAAGTTTGAAGGTGGGGACTGGGGAGAAAGAATGCTACTGTGGTTTGAACCTATTGAGATTGAATTGGTTGCAGCACACCTTGATGAGGGGTGGTTCCAGAAGCTTGAACATGCTGACCTGAGACACAAGTGAGAGGTCAGAGTCATGGGTGAATATTTAGGAATCTTTGGTTGTCTTACATTTGCTCCCAGTTCTTTTCCCCTCTTCACCTCCACCCTGATAAAATATAAGCTCACTGAGAGTAAACTAATTCATTTTTGTCTTTGTATCTCTATCAACTAGCAAAGTGCCATGGACATCCTCAAATGGATATATGTAGAAAGATCACAACCCATCTGTGCCTACATATCTTTTTCAACTCTTGTCTTTCTCATAAGTTTCCCAATTGGCGGGCCACTTGATATCCTGGGGACCTTCTTCACTTTTACTTAACATCAAGATGATACTAGAACTCTAGACTCAGAGAACTTGGATTATCCTACCCTACTTCTATGATTTACTACCCATGGGACCTTGAGCAAGTCACTTAATATTCTTGAGTCGGTTCTTTGACTGTAAAATGAAGTGACTTGACAAAATGTCTCTAGTGACGCTTCCAGCTTTGTATTGATGATCCTATAACATGTGACCTGGCCCTCTTTTTCAATCATATATTTGCTAATTTAAATCTTTACTCCCCCCCCATAATTCAAACATTATATATTACATGTTGCAGCCTGCTTGTGCTTATTATGCTCTTCTCCCTCTGAATTATACTTATTTTTAATTCTTCAGAGATTTATTCTGCTGCTGAGCACCACTTCCATATATCCAAGTATACTGGGGAGGGGGATAGAAGGGGCAAAGAAAGGGAGTTTCCAGGAACACTAAAACCAGCATAACATCCAACTTATCACTGGGATCCTTCAGGGACACAACAAGGTAAAGAGTCAACTCCCAGATGGGAATAGCAAGAGAAAGAGAGACAGAACCTGGGTCAGTATTTGACTTAAGACTCAGAAGGTGTACGCAAAAGCCAGAGATTACAACAAAAGGTAGGATCTGTTCTCACTGATCCTATCCATAATTGTGTAGCAATGACAACAACCTCCAGACAACAGAGGAAAAAGGACCAAATGACCTGTCTACCCTACACATGAAGACAAGAGGGGATAGAATTTGGTCATTTCACAAAATCCAGAAACTTGCGTTGTACATCCAAGTAAACAGAAGACATCTTTAAATATAATGAAAAAAAATCAAAGGTTAAGAGAAGCCCAGGAGTTAAACCCAGAAGAAGAGAATAATGCAACAAAAAGTAGAAGGTACCTAGGTGGTACAATAATAATTAGTGATTTGGAGCATTTTTTCACATGTTAGCCTAAATATCTTCCAAAGGATACTACCTATTCATA
>NW_025341442.1:0-1827 GCF_016433145.1 Gracilinanus agilis | reverse complement strand
TACTTAGTGTTAAGTAGGGATGCTTTGAGTTCTTGATTTATTTAGATAAAAATAGGCAAGGGGAGAGCTAATCCTATCTCACAATACCAAAAAACACAGTGACATAAAGACAAAACTTTCTTTATTTGTTAATTAACAAACTATCTGAAAATATAATATTTATTTTTTTATGAATTATAAAGTCTTTACTTAATTCTGCATTCTGGATTATTCATAAACTAAAAATATCTAAATATACCCAAATACAGTGAGGACACACAAATGTTTGATGTTCCCAAAGAAAATTATATCTACATCTGTCTATTATTATAATTAGATTAAGTCTACACTGCCCATCTTTAGATTTAATCACCAAAGGTGAGAATACCTCTAATTCTGGGAGGTCCATAACCCACCTGTGCAAAAGTGGATGAAGAATCAGAATCAACTGACTGCCCCCTAGGCAGTACTATTAGAATCATCTATTGTGATTGGACTTGCAAATTAGGAGGGAGGTATAGGAAGTGACGCATAAGTGACCCCTTTAAAAAGAGGGAGTTGAGTGAATAAGAGGTCTTCTGGTTTTATGAAGGGGACCTGAGGGACCTTTGCTGGTTCATGACCAAGACTGTTCCACGTGGTGAGTTTAAAGACTGAATCTTCCTGAACTTCTATTAAGAAACTTCTTTTTATAGACTCTGTGAATGAAGTTAGCTCCATTCAACTCCGGGTCTCTGGCCCTTTAACCCTCAGCTGACAGTTAAGATCTACCAGGATTAATTAGTGGGACAGATTCTTATTTCCTTACTTCCTCTCTCTCTTCTCATGTAAATAAACTTCCATAAAAGTCAATTTTGATTTGAGATTATTCTTAATTGAGGATTGATAATAGTTCAATCCTCTGGAGACCATCTTTTAATAAATTGAACCCAGATATTAACTGGGTGTCGGGTTAAGATGGCAGCAGAGTAAAAAGCAGCACTTAACCTCTCCTAACCAAAACATACAGAACTCCTCAATGGGGCATAAAAACAAATCCAGACGAATGGAGGGTCCCCACAACAGGGCGCAGAGTGGAAGGTACATGGAATCGGGGCATTTCCATTCTATAAAGGGGTGAAACACCTCTCACTAAATCACTGGCTGAGCAACCCCACACACACACACAAACACCACCTACAACTCCAAAACCAGCTCAAAAGAAGTAGAGTAAGTTTGGGGCACCCATTGAGTCACTGGCAGCTCCAGGGCTTGTTCCTGAGAGCAGCAAGACTTAGGACCCCAAAAGGCTAAAGAATGCACACTGACTTTGAGCTCAGACACAGAGCACAGGTGCGGGGGTGGAGGCGGACATAGGTGCGACCAAAGGCTCTAAAACCCTGAGTGGGGAACCTGTGCAGAAGGGTATATGACTGTGGAAGCAGCACCCTGAAACTTGTAAAGGAACCTCCTGCAGAGGATCAAGCAAGGGGGTCCACCAGGGGGATTGATCTTGAGAACAACCAGACCTGAGACCTCAGGAGCCTAAAGAGCACAGACAGACCCTGAGCGCTGGGATAAAGCTGAGAAGGGGCTGGGCTAAAAACAATGGCAACCCAGAATTAGTAAGCCCAGAAGAGAAAGATTAACAACAACAAGAAGAAATATTTAATACTCAACAGCTTTTACACAGAGAAAATCCAGACAACCGAGCAAACAGAAGAGGAGAACAAACAAGCAATCACATCCGAACCCTCCCAAAATAATGAAAACTGGTCACAAGCTCTTGAAGAGTTCAAATCTGAGATGACGAGAAAGTTGGAAAAGATTTGGCTAGAGAAATGGGAAATAGCTCAAAAGGAAATCAGG
>NW_025341441.1:0-1172 GCF_016433145.1 Gracilinanus agilis | reverse complement strand
GATTTATGTGGGTTCATTTTTTGTATCCTGCAACTTTGCTAAAGTTGCTGATTATTTCCACTAGCGTTTTAGTTAATTCTCTAGAATTCTTTAAGGAGACCATTATATCATCTGCAAAGAGTGATAGCTTGATCTCCTTATTGCCTCTTTCAGTACCTTGAATTTCCATTTTCTACCCTAATTACTAATGCTAGTATTTCAACTACCCTATTAAATAATAGAGGTAATCTTAGTTTTACTTCTGATATCATTGGTAAGACTTCTAATTTATTCCCATCCCAGATGATGCTTGCTGATGGTTTTAAATATATACCATTTATTAATTTTAGGAAAAGTCCTTCTATTCCTTTACTTTCTACTTTTTTCAGTAGGAATGAGTGTTGTATTTTGTCAAAGGCTTTTTCTGCATCTATGGAGATAATCATGTGTTTTCTGTTGATTTGATTATTGATATGGTCAATTATGTGGATGTCTTGACCATAATAAATAACCCTCACGATCACTTGCTGTAGTCCTTTTGCTAGTATTCTTTTTAAAGTTTTTGCCTTTATGTTCATTCAGGAGATTGGTCTGTACTTTTCTTTCTCTGTTTTAGATCTGGCTGGCTTTGGAATCAGTACCATATTTGTGTCATAAAAGTTATTTGGTAGAACTCCTTTGCTTATTTTGTCAAATAGTTTGTATAATATTGGCATTAGTTGTTCATTAAATGTTTCATACAATCCCTTGTTATTCCATCTGATTCTGGGTATTCATGCTTAGGATTATCTTTGATGGCTTGTTTAATTAATTTTTCTGCTATGATATTATTTAAATATTCTATTACTTATTCTGCTAATCTAGGCAATACATTTTTTTGTGAATATTCATCCATATCACCTAGCTTGGAGTATTTATTGCCATATAATTGGGCAACATAGTTTTTAATGATTGCCTTAATTTCCTCTTCATTAAAGGTGAAGCCTCCCTTTTCATCTTTGATTCCGTTAATGTGGTTTTACTTCTTCCTTTTTTTATTAGATTAAACAGTACTTTGCCTGTTTTATTTGTTTTTTTCAAAGTACCCAATAGACTTCTGAGTTCTTTTTCTCAGTTGTTGCCCAATAGATTTTGCTCCAGCCTTTCCCCTTAACCCTGTGTGTCTACCTGCCTAATGTGTGTTTCTTTTACAC
>NW_025341440.1:0-1537 GCF_016433145.1 Gracilinanus agilis | reverse complement strand
CAATGGGCCCCTGCGCGAGCCTATAGACCATGCCCTTAGAGTGATAAACACCTTTGCTCTAAATCTTGCTATGAACTATATAAAGGGTTTTGCGAATTTACTTAGGGGGGGAGACCACTCCTTGTGGTCTCTTCCCCTGCGTATGTATGTGTGTAGCTTAATAAAGCTCTACTCTCTGTGTATTTTGCATCTTCTGTCTTGTTTCCTTTGGCTCACCCAAAAAAGGACCCTAACATATGGGGGCTCGTCCTCTTGGGAATACGCCCTAGGAATAGCAGACGGAGAGTGGAAGCCACCCTGAGTGAGCCTGGGAACTCGATTGGCTGAAATTCCGGAACCGGTATCTAGAGGTGAGGATTACCTGTGTGACTGGATGTGTGTCTGCTGAGTGACTGAGTGCCTTGATGGCAAGGAAAAACAGCCCACACTGTGCATATGGGTAGCAGGGCGTCCGCCTGGCTGGGGATTATATGGCCCGCCTATGCCTATGCACCGTGGTCCATCTCTGGCAAGAGGTAAATACCTAACCTGAGAGGGGGTGGTTGACATTGGCTGTTTTCCTTGACCTGTTTCTGAGTCCGGACCCGAAATTATCACGTCTCCGTTTCTCTGAGAGGAAAAAGGCTGAGAAATCAGGGAAGGGAGTGCCTATACCTTTTCCTTACCCCTCCTCTTCTTCCCCTCCTCCCCTTCCCCCCTTCCTGCTCAGGTTCCTTTCTGGCCAAATTTAGCTGTGTCATAGATTCGAGTCCAGTGAATCACGAGTTGCTTCCTTTGCTCCCTGGCCAAAGAGTCTTGAGGGTAAAAAGGTTCGAGTCCTTTAGGGTTATCCCACCTGCCGGCCGAGAGTGCGCAGGAGTTTTTCTGTGGGTGAAAGCCTCATGAGACTACAGGTTCGAGTCCTGTGGTGCGCAGGATCGAATCCTGCGGGCCAAAAAGAGCTGAAACCGCCGAAGTAGAAAGAGGTTCGAGTCTTCTGGAGAAATTGTGGGTTTGTAAGATTAGACACCGAGGGCTGACTGAGGGACTCCTTACTCAGTCCTGGGTGGATGAGGGACCTCTGGCCTGGCTGGCTCTGGACTTTTGGGGCTCCCCGTTCCCTTCAGAAGGCTCAACCGGAGGTTGCTCCCCACAGAATTTTTCTTGACACTACAGGGTCTCTTATCTTTCTTTCCTCAGTTATTCTTCTCTTCCTCCCCCATGGCTCAAGTCCTCGCCCTTGCCCTAGACAAAGCAGGCTGTGACGCATCTGAAAGCAAGGGACAGCCCAACCCCTCAGCACCACCAGTCCTCCCAGCCCCAGAGGAATCTTTGCTGGACCTTCCCTTATCTCCCCTTTACAACCCCCCAGCTCCCATATACCCTCCCCCACCGGGGGAAGCCCAGGCAGCACTTCCTGCCCAGGCAGTTTCCCCTGTTTTATCTTCACCTCCCCCAGCCCAGTGGACAAGGGGATGAAGCCCTTTTGCTCCCGAAGTAGGCCAGTTCCCTTCCTCCACAGTGGCCCTCCCTGTCCGGACCGTGGGACCCATGGTCC
>NW_025341439.1:0-1941 GCF_016433145.1 Gracilinanus agilis | reverse complement strand
TTATTGTTAATCAACTTTATCTTCCTTTAATAATATCAAGTAAAACATAAATGTAAAGAAAAAGAGCTTACAACTTTGATTTCCTCATATTTTAGATTAGGCTAGCTTAACTGACAAACCATCTAAAATTAATTATGAGGATGAAATTGTTATTTACTCCTAAAAGTTATTGGGTATATATTTTGACAACTATCTTACTGGCAAATAACCATTAGATTTTCCCATGAAATGACCTTTCCCTTCTGGAGGTGTATTTAGAACATCTAATCATGATTTTCCTTTTACTTTGATGTTGAAGCATTAATCTATCTATACTGGCATAGGTCATGAGTCTTTTATTTTGTTAATATTGCATTGATTTTTGTTTGGATACTTTTAACTGTATAAACATTTTACTACAACAAAAATACACATTGGGTGGAGTCAATATGACAGCTTAGTAGTAGCAAAAGTTGAAACCACTCTAACAATCAATCCTCATAAATCTTTAAAAAGTGCCTTAAAATTACAGGAGTCAAAAACAAACAGCAAGATGGAGTGAGTATCTCCCTTACTGAATACTACTTGAAAGGTAGGCAGAGAAATTTGATTTTCACATGGTAAGGGGGAACCAAAAGCAAAAGTGCTGGCCAACCACAACTCCCTACTCTGCCTGGTTTTGAGCCTGGGTGCAGATCAACTTCAGAATCCTGGGACCCCAGTTATAGCAACAACAAAGCATTCCAGACCCCAGACCCAACTCTTGAAGTACCAGGTCCTGGGACCAATCCAAAGTGAGGCCTGGAAGTCCACAGTGCTGGTCTTTTTCAAGTCTGTATTGTGATGAAGATCTAGCCCCAGGGCAAAATAGCTGACAGTACTGAGCCTTACAAGACATCAGCAAAGGAGACAGAATCATCATCTTTCAGAATTCCCAGGCTACAGGCAAAAAAATCATTCTATTTTCTGTACCTATTATTAAAAGACATTCCCCATTCAATAAATGGCCATGAGCTATTTTTGAGGGAAGAAATTAAAGCTATCATCAGCTATCTGAAAAAGAAATGTTCCAAATTTAAAAAAAATTGTGGTATTGTAAATTTAATAAACATTGAACTTTCACTTAATACCTATCAGATTGGAGAAGATGACAATAGAGAAAATTGACAAATATAGCTTGGGCAAGCCACTTAAGCACCATTGCATAGACCTTACCAGTCTTCTGTCCAAAAACTAAGAGTTTTTAAAAATGACTTTGTTATAGTTTGACTCGACATCCTTCTGGTGAAATACTTCACTGGAGAAGAAAATAGCGAACTACTTTAGTATTTTTGCTATGGAAACTTCATGGACACCATTAGTGTGCTATTGGCCAAGTGGTCACAAGGAGTTAAATAGGACTGTAAACACCAACAACAACTTCTGGAGTGACTATTTAGGTTTTGTGTGATCCCATTCTGTCTTAATGGATGTAATTCTATTTGAGATGTGAGCGATAGCAATATGGCCCTCTTCTGATATCGGTCTGGCTGTGAGAACCTCTCTCTTGGGCTTGATAATGATTGCACTGCTGTCATTGTGCGGGGGATGTGACTCATAAATTGTGCTTTTCTGAGTCAGTGGAATAGCTGAGATTCTATTCTTTGTCTGGGACCCACGTTCCGGAGTGACAGAGCTCCTGCCACTTCTGGTTAATGCTTCTGGCATCAGAGCATAGCCATTGTGGCCCTATGATGGTGCTGAAGTCTGATTCCAATATGCTGCTAGTCTACATTTTGCCATGGTCACTTCAATATTGGCTAAATTTGTGACTGTGTGCTGGAAAGAAGATCCACTATGATTTGTCCTTGGATTTCTGACCACACTGCTGTCTGGCGCTTGTTTAGAATCTTTGTTCATTTAGTTATTGAAGAAATTGAGTTTCCCGGCTTCCTTCTAATTCACCAACTTTTTTGGTCTGAC
>NW_025341438.1:0-1386 GCF_016433145.1 Gracilinanus agilis | reverse complement strand
AGAGAGAGAGAGAGAGAATAATTATAACCAATTTTAAGTGGGTGATTTCTCACTATCCAGCAGGTTACACTTGCAACACTTCTCTTTATGGAAAGAACAAAGCTGTGGCCTTGGGAAGCCTCATGCAATCCACAATGAATCTTCAACTTTTATTTAACAAAAATAAGAATAATCAGCATGTGTTTGGGAAAAGAAGGTCATGTTTTAGAAGCTAACATTCTTTGAAAAGATCAAAATAAGGAAGAAAAGGAGAATGTGGGAACTGTATTACATGTAGGGATTTTCATAAAGCAGTTTTGCAAAGCCCCTAAATCAGAGATGAATTGATAAGATAGATCTAAATAGAATATAAAATATAACATGGGAAATCAAGTAAAAGAATAATGAATGAAAAAGAAAATAATACTACATGTTTGTGCTGGATAATGGGAGATGACTGGATAGCAAGAGTAATCATATTACAAGAATTTCCATAAATGGAATTTCACTTTCTTTGGTCCATACACAAAGAAACCTAATCTCTTATAGGCAGTAGATTGCCTCCAACAAGCATGGATTTTCTGGTTTTAGAATAACAGAAAAGGCAAGATTAGATATGGGAAGGACTAGATTGCCAGGGACCAAGAAATCTAAGATATCCTTTTTTTTTCCATTTGTAAAGATCACTTATCAAAATTTCTAATTAAAAGAAAGTAGAATTCTTATAGATTTATTCATACTAAGCATTTTTCCTATTCTCCCAGAGAGCATTGTTTATTATATATATAATTTCCATGGTTCATAAAAGAATGAAGTATGTTGTGAAAAGAATAATACATTGTCTTTTAGTTTAAAGAGTCTCAAATTTATGAGCCCACATTTTTTTTACCATGGTTTTATCATGGCAAATCACTTTTATAACAGTTATTTTTCTATAAGAACATAAAAGAGGATTGTATGATCATAGATGTGATTTCATGATCTCTATGTTCCTGTGAGTTTATAATAGCTTATAAACTTATTTTCAGTTTCTCATAGGACATAAAGGAATCATAAATGATCATATATTTGGGAATAGTTGCTCCATGATTTAATGTTATATCCCCTAATGCCGCTGATCTTTTATTGTTGTTGTCATTGTTGCTGTTACTCTTATTTAGTTGAATTTTGGTTCTAAGCACTTAAAAATATATATTCTTAAATTATTTCCTCCTACTTCCTTCTCTCTTAATAGGAGTCAAACAATACTAGGATCTCATATTTTTATCTCAGTGACCATCTAGGGCAATGAAAATTTAAAAATTGATATGCTTTTGAAAGATACCTGACATGTGAACATTCAGGCTCTGCTTGAAGATCGGCACTGATGGAGAACTTGCATCTTTCCAAGACTACATTTTCCATGTT
>NW_025341437.1:0-6766 GCF_016433145.1 Gracilinanus agilis | reverse complement strand
TTTTGGAAAGTTTGGATGTCTTTGCCTTTTTGTTCCCCTCTGCTGTCCCCTCTATAGTCTGCTATTTTTCTCCATAGAAGTTATCCAGGGTCAACGTCTTTTTCTTTTCTTTTTTTTAGAAGTTGTAGATTGTAGTTCTTGCATGTTGGTAGCCATTGCTATGTTAGTTTTTTCTTCCTTTCCCAGCCAGAAGACTGATTGAAGAGGGCAGGTTCTCTGTGTGTCAAGGTACAGAACATTTTTCCCTGAGGCTATTTTTCAGTCTCCATAAATCTGCTGACAGCAGCCCCTCTCTAACCTATCTCTGCACCCAAGCTCTGCATTCCTCAGAGTCCTAGGGTCCTAAGTCTCACTGCTTCTCAGGGGTAGGTCTGTGGTGTCCTCAGCCAGCCCCTTGAGAACTTAGTGATTGTTCCACACTTGCTCTGACTCTGGCAGGTTCACTCTAACTCTGGCATGATAGGTGTAGTAGGGGAGAGGTGATCAGCTCATGCTTTGGTATGAGTAATTTTATCCCCTTAAAATGTGGAAGTGGCCAAACTCTGCCTACCTCCAAGGCTGCACCCTACAGTAGACACCCTTCACTCATCTGATTTTGATTTTTGTCCTTTTGAGATTCTTTATATAAGTTAGTGGTGAGGAGAAGACCCTTGCTTCTACTCTGCAGCCATATTAGCCCAGAAGTCTGTACTCATTCTTATATACCTTATAATGTGAGATAATTTATCCCATACTTTCTCTTTTCCCAGTTTATTCCGTTATTATCCCTTAATTTTTGTTTTTTGGATATCATCCCATCATATTCAACTTACTTTCTTTTCTTTATTTACATACACTTCTATTCATTTTCCTAATAGTAATAAAGTTTTAAGCATCTTCAATCTCTTGAACATCCAAAATATTTTAGGTATCTTAGGTTCTTTAAGCATTAAATATATTTTAAGTGAATGCACATAGGAATCTTAGTTATAGCAAACTTATGATTAATGCTTTATTTATTCATTCCTTCCCTTCCTCCTTGTCCCCATATTATGTAAGGCAACATTTAGCAAAACATACTGACAATATCTTACATGTTTCCATTGCTCAGTTCATTCTCTGGAGGAGATTATTCACAAGTTATTCTTAAAATATTAAATCTCTAGCTATATATGATGTTTCACTCTTTATTGTGTTATGTACTACTTTCTAGGTGTTTTTAAAATTAATCTGCTTATCATTTTTCATGGAACAGTAGTATACCATCACAACCATATGCCACAATTTGTTTAGCCATTCCCCAATTGATGAACATTCCCTTGATTTCTAGTTCTTTGTCAAAATAAAGAGAGCTGCTATGATTTTTTGGAGCATATTGGTTCTTTTTTTCAGGAATTCAATCAGTTTAACCCCGTTGTTATTCTTGATTACTTTAAATATATTAAGAATGTTTGATATCTTTTATAATATAGAAATCTTAGGTATCCTTATTATCACTTTCCCATGTAGGGATGTGATTAGTTTAACTACATTGATTACTTTGATTTTTTTTCTATTTACCTTTTTATGCTTCTCTTGAGTTTTGAATTTCATCAAGAATTTTTAAGTAGTGGTTATTTTTTCAGGAATGTCCATTTATTCCCCTGGAGTATTGTGCTCAGTTTTATGGGTAGGTTTTTATTTGTTTGTTTTAAGGTCTAGAGTCTTTGCATTGTGCGATATCATGTTCCATGCCTTCTGATCCTTTAAATGTAGAAGTTGATAGGTGCTGTGTAATGCTGAATGTGGTTTCACAATATTTGAATTGTTTTCTGACTTCTTCTAGTATTTTCTCATTGTCTTAGGAATTCTGGAATCCATCTATAGCAGTCCTGGGATTTTTGAATTTGGGATTTCTTCTAGGAGATGATGAGTAAATTTTTTTCAATTTCTATTTTATCCCCTTGTTCCAGAACAACGGGGCAGTTTTCCCTGATAATTTCTTGCAAACGGTGCCCAGATTGATGTTGTTTGATCATGGCTTTCAGGCAATTCAATGATTGCTATATTGTCTCCTCTGGATCTATTTTCTAAGTCAGTTGTTTTTCCCATGAGATATTCCAGACTTCTTTTTTAATACTTTGCAACTTTTTAAAATTGTTTTCTGCTTTCTTATTGTCATTAATTTGTACAATTCTAATTTTTAGGGAGCCATTTTCTTCTTTGAGGATTTGTACTTTTTTTCGCCTTTAGGGAATTACTTTACTGTTTTAGCTACCACCCTCCTTGTTTAGAGAACTGTTATTTTCAGTAAGGTTTTGTTTCAAATTGTTGATTTTTTTACTGTCATTTTCTTTTTTAATTTACTTCTAATTTACTAAGTTTCTTATGATTTGTTTTTCTATTCTTTTTTGGAGCTCTTCCATTTTGTTTTGGGGTAGTCATCCTTCTACTTTTTCCACTGAGGTTTCACACATTTTCACTTTTGTATTACTGTCTTCTTCTGAGCTTGAATTTTAATCCTCTCTTGTAGTTGCAATATGTTTCTAGTTTTTGGCTTTTTCTCTATATTTGCTCTTTTGCAAATTATTTTCTCCCTTGATTTTGTCTGTATATTGAAGCTTAGCTCCATTTCCAGGCTGGAAGGAATACTGTCAGTCACTTGTACTGTGCCTAATATTGGCTCAGCTATCTCCATTCCAGATTGGGCATTCTGCAGAAGAGGTCTAGTTGGCCTGCTTTGTGGAGACTTGTAACTTCAGTTCAGCTTGTTTGACTTGAGTTCTGCCCAATCTAACTGAAGCTGGGTTTTGTTGTGTTGAGTTACTCCCACTGCTGCCCATGCTAGGTTACATGCAGCCAGGCAGCCTCTGATCTGGCTGGACTATGTGGCCTGCCTTTCCTCACACTCCTGCCTTTCCTCTATTGCATTAGTTTCCACTCTTACCTTGTTCAAACTGGACCTACCCAGCTCTTCTCTTTCCACTACCACTTGTACTGTATCATGTCTGAATTCCACTTTGGCTTGTTCAGTGCTCTCTCCTCATGTGCCTGTCCTCTGATCTAGCTATGTAGGATCACTTTCCTCCCACTGCTGCCCATTCTGAATTGCATAGGTTTCTGCTGGATGGAGCCAACTGTGCTTGTTCTCCTGCAGCTAGTGCTGTATCAGTCTCAATTCTGTTGAAACTTGTTCAGTTATATCTCGTCATACCTCAGTGAGATGAATCTTCCTTTCTGTCTCTCCCCATTTTTCTGGGCTGAGACGCTGCTTCTCCCTTTTTTCTGTTGGTTCTGCCACTCCAAAAGTTGTTTTGAGGCATCTTTGTCCTTCTATTGTCATTGGGATGTAGTTGTTGGGTAGTGTTTCTTACTGCATCATCTTTGCAACAAGAAGTCCAAGGGTGATGTCTAAGCAACTATTTGAACCCAAAGCTTCCAAAATCTAAGGCCTGTATCCCTATTAATTCTACTCTGGCATTTTGTACAGATGCAGACTTGTAGACGTTCCAAAGTACATATTTGAGAGGTCAGAAAATACCTACAACTCAGTTGATTGTAGTTGTACTGCAGGAGATTTCTTGTATATCCACCCACTATAAATTTTCTGGAAGATGATTACCACTGGTCAGATGAACCCAACTGCTGGTCTGACTTGACAGAGGATATGGACCTGGAATGTATCATTTAGATAAAGTGGAGCTGAGGTCAAATATAAACTGCCTTACCAGCAATATCACAAAATGCCTCAAGGTTTGAAGAATTGAATTTCAAGCACAGGAGTATAAAGCAACAATTATAAGTTATTATCAGGGTTTCATTAAGTCCTTTCTCTCAATGCATTTTTGAGTGATATATTTAGCATTTCTTTTGTGCAATGGATGTAATAAATAGCCTATACTTGATCTACACTGTATGCTGAATATATTCTAATTTCCTTTTTTGAGGGGGGGGGAATCCTAAATATCACCCGAATCTAAATTCAAGATATTTTCCCTGGGTTCTAAAATAAGAGTGCAAAGAGTTAAAGAGAAAATAAGACAAAAGTATTTGACTCCTTTCTTTTGAGGACAGTTGCCTTCCAGACAGTGTGTATGACTTCCGAGCCAAAAGAGATCCCTTATCTGAAACTTCAGATTTTACAACATCTCAACCAATCCCTCAGCTTGAAAAGTAGTTAGAGGAGCATGATCTGGCTGGTAGAGCACAAGGACTATTAGGAAGAACAAAAGGAAATAAACATTTGTGTCTAATATGTACCACATATATTATTTTATTTAATCCTTACAAGGATTCTGAAAGTTAAGTGCTATTATTATCCAAATTTATTGTTAAAAGAACTGGGGCAAGCAAAAATTAGGTGACTTGCTTAGAGTAACAAAGCTTATAAAATCTGAGGCTAGATTTGAACTTGAGTCTTCCTGACTTCAGTTCCAGCACTTCATCCACCTCACCAACTAACTGCCTAGTAGAAATATATGATTCACCTAATAATCAAGATACAAATTGTTTTCAAATATTTGGGTGTTGTATGGAAGTTGAATTCTGTGAGATTCATATTACAGAGAGGAATTCAAGCTGCAAAGAAAGGTTCAGGTCTGAATTCCTCTCTGCAATATGAATCTCACAATTCTACTAGATTTTAGTGGCAAAATTTGAACCAATTAAAATAAGCTACAAGAGTTTGATTTAGATTCAAGAGAACAACAACAAAAACTTCTAATCATTAGATTGATTAAAAATGGAAAGACTTTGAATAGAAGCAGTATATCCACAATGCTGAAGATGTTACAAAAATGATTTATACTTTTAGGAATTAAGCTAGATAATTGCTTATCCCATTTCAATTGTCAGATTTTAGGATCTTATAACTCTACCCCAAATGCAGTGCTTTGGAAGAGGATATCCAAATACCCTATCCTTGGAAGGATTCTTGGCAGACTCTTTTTCTGAAAAATCTCATCATAAACCTGTCTTTCAATAATACACTTTTGAAATCTCAATGTGTCATCCTCTTCTCCACCCTTTACCAAAAATTACTCTTTTTATACTCTTACTAATTGAAAATGTGTTATGAGTGAAGCTATACCTATCTGTGGCAAGAACTGGTTCTATGAATGTGTTTTAAAATCCATTTTGCTTATGGGTCAATATGGTTATTTAACATTAACCAAATTAGCTGTCCTTAAACTTTGGCTTATTGGTATTCTGTTTCAGTAGTATAGTTTAAAAGAAAAGAAAATAAAGGAACACAAAAAAGAGCCTCAAGAAACAAGAACAAATCATTTCTTAATTGAACTGAGCATAAAGTGTGAGCAAAAATGTACGTCCTGTGGCCATGAAGAACTCTATGAGCTAAGTTTATATCAGGAAAAGCATGAGGATTGCCATAATTCTTTTTTTTTTATCCAAGACTTTTTATTGACGGAATTCCTGTCATCAACTTCCACAAACCACTCATAAAAGAACTAGCCAATATTAAAGAAGAATACCTGTAGTTCTTTTAGCATTGCATAAACAATTTCCTTTGTACCTGCTAAGCAATAGGAAACTCTGTGCAAGAGTCTGTGATTGTGAATTTTTATCATTGGAAAATTAGCAATGATGTTGTTACATTTCTCTACCATTTTTAGCACCATCAATGGCATTCCTGATTATTCAGGTAAACTCCTAAAATTAATTTGATTTTTTTAACATTTATTAATAATCATTTTTAACATGTTTACATGATTCATGCTCCTACTTTCCCCTTCACCCCCCGCACTCCCCCCACCCATGGCCGACGCACATTTCCACTGGTTTTGTCATGTGTCCTTGATCAAGACCAATTTCCAAATTGTTGGTGGTTGCATTGGTGTGGTAATTTCGAGTCCACATCCCCAGTCATGTCCACCTCGACCCATACGTTCAAGCAGTTGCTTTTCTTATATGTTTCTTCTCCTGCAGTCCTTCCTCTGAATGTGGGTAGCATCTTTACCATAAATCCCTCAGAGCTGTCCTGGGTCATTGCATTGTTGCTGGTACAGAAGACCATTACATTTGATTTTACCATAGTATATCAGTCTCTGTGTACAATGTTCTTCTGGCTCTGCTTCTTTCGCTCTACATCAGTTCCTGGAGATCTCTCCAGTTCGCCTGGAACTTCTCCAGTTTGTTATTCCTTTTAGCATAATAGTATTCCATCACCTGCATATACCACAGTTTGTTTAGCCATTCCCCAATTGAAGGACATACCCTCCTTTTCCAGTTTGTTGCCACCACAAAAAGCACAGCTATAAATATTTTCGTACAAGTCTGTTTATCTATGATCTGTTTGGGGAACAAACCCAGCAATGGTATGGCTGGATGAAAGGGTAGGCATTCTTTTATAGCCCTTTGAGCATGATTCCAAATTGCCAGCCAGAATGGCTGGATCAGTTCACAACTCCACCAGCAATGCATTAATGTCCCAATTTTGCCACATCCCTTCCAACAGTCATTACTCTCCCCTTCTTTCATTTTAGCCAATCTGCTAGGTGTGAGGTGATACCTCAGAGTTGTTTTGATTTGCATTTCTCTAATTATTAGAGATTTGGAACACTTTCTCATGTACTTATAGATACTTTTGATTTCTTTACCTGAGAATTGCCTATTCATGTCTCTTGCCCATTTATCAATTGGAGAATGGCTTGATTTTTTATACAACTGCTTTAACTCCTTGTATATTTGAGTAATTAGACCCCTGTCAGAGTTTTTCGTTATAAAGATTTTTTCCCAATTTGTTGTTTCCCTTCTGATTTTGACTACATTGTTTTTGTTGGTACAAAAG
>NW_025341436.1:0-1196 GCF_016433145.1 Gracilinanus agilis | reverse complement strand
CCTCCTATCTTCTAAAGTAGTTCATTCCTCTCCATGAGCAGCCATAATTTGGCTGAAAAAATATCAAACTTTAAACTTCCAGTTTTGACATCTGGGGCCAAGAATATGTGCTCTTCTATAGGATAGCCTCTCAAATATCTGAACACAGCTATTATGATCCTCTTAAGTTATCTTGTTCCTAGGACCAATATCCCCAGTTATTTCAGATAATCAATGGTGTGGTCTGAGAGCCCTTATCATCCTAACTGCCCATCTCCGGACGAGCTCCAAATCAGACTTCTCGGGTTGTTGTGCTTAGAACTAAGTGTGATAGACTGATCTGATGTATGGTCCGACCACAACAGAATCAATGGGATGAAGTATCTCCCACATTTTGAAGACTCGCCTTCCCTTCAAGAAGTCTAAGGTTCCATTAGAATTTTTAGCTGCCATATTGCCCTAGGAACAGAGTCCATTGGCAATCCCAAATCCCTTTCACGTGAATGACTAGCAGATTTGTTACACCTGAATTTTAAAACTTGAGCTTTATTTTATTAACCCAGATTCTAATACCTTGCTGGAGAATTCCCTCTAAATTGGACTCTCACCATTTTGATGATTCTTTCAATGTGGCTAATCCACCAGTTCAATTTCAGTGAACTGAAGGATCGCTCTGCTTACCTGTCATCATCTTTTCTATAAGTAGGGCTTGGATTTATCTAATACTTAGCAAAAATTGAGGTAACTCTCTAGGAAGGATTTGAATTTAGCTCTTCTGAGTTCAGTGTTCTTCCCATTGTACTCTACTGCCTTTAGGTAGGTCATGTACCTAATTAGCCATTCACTATAATTAATGAAATGAATTACCTATTCATTTCATTAAGACAGAAAGAGGTAGTTGTACTGATGGGAGTCTTCAGAACAATCTAGAATATATTACATAAATTGGCCTAGATATATAAAATTAGCCTTTAATGAACTCAATAGATTTTTGGATACGGAATCATTATGAATCATTCCTTTAGCACTCAAGGAAGACATGTGGTCAATGACAAATTACCTTTGATTAGCAAATGTGGCAAAATTACACAGGCATACAGATATATAATCTATTGATATGTGTTATTTGTCAGTGTCGGCAAAATATCTTGTTATTGATCTATTGATCTAATAATAAATACAAGCTCATTTCATTCTTTGCCCAACCCTCTATCCAA
>NW_025341435.1:0-1164 GCF_016433145.1 Gracilinanus agilis | reverse complement strand
AGCTTAATAAAATGCTTGTTGTATTTGTTGCATTATTGCAATCACTATTATTGTTATCCCTAGCCAGCCAGACTCATGTGCCTGCTTCCTACTGGCAGATGTCTTTACATCCCTGAAAATGGTCCTGATTATTACCTTAGCTAAAAGGTTTAACAGAGAGACAGAAAATCCTGACGCTACTGGACTTAGGCTTAGTTGTTTGTACTCACAATCCAAGAGCCTGCTGGGCAGCACAGCCTCCACTATGCAGGAAAGAGAGGAAGCTTAAGATACTGTTGTTTCTTGGTAGACTCCCTATAGCAAAAGAATCAAGCATAGCCAACAGCAAAGGGTCAGATTAAAATTGAGATCCAAAAACTCCAAGTATTATGTTTTATGAGATTTATTAATGATCCCTTGAAGCAGAAGAAATAAAAAGGACAAAAGTAAAAGCCAACTTTCCCAGCCATGATCAGAGCAGAGCTACACAAAACTTATATCCTCCCACTTGCAGCAATGCAATGATACAGGACAATTCTGAGGGACTTAAGGAGAAAGAACACTCTCCACATCCAGAGAAAGAACTGTGGGAGTAGAAACACAGAAGAAAAACAACAGCTTGATTATATGGGTCAATGGGGATCTGATTGGGGATGTAGACTCTAAGCCAGTTCCCAAACTTTTTTAGCCTACCACCCCCTTTCCAGAAAAAATATTACTTAGCCCCCTGGAAATTAATTAATTATTTTTATTTTTATTTTATACATTTAACTTCTGTGTATTGGCTCCTGGTTAGAAAAGTGGTAAGGGTAGACAATGGGGGTCAAGTGACTTGCCCAGGGTCACACAGCTGGGAAGTGTCTGAGGCCAGATTTGAACCTAGGACCTCCCGTCTCTAGGCCTGACTCTCAATCCACTGAACTACCCAGCTGCCCCCTTAAAATTTTAATAGCAATTAACAAGAAAGATAAATGTGCCTGTGGCCATCACTGCTCCTCTGGATCACTGCAGCACCCACCAGGGGGCAGTGGCACCCACTTTGGGAATCACTGCTCTAAGCAATCACCCTAATGCAAATATTAATAATATGGAAATAGGTCTTGATCAATGACACATGTAAAACCCAGTGGAATTGCTTGTTGGCTATGGGAGGGGGTGGGAGGAAGGGTGGGAAAGAACATGAAT
>NW_025341434.1:0-1025 GCF_016433145.1 Gracilinanus agilis | reverse complement strand
TTGCATTACTTTTGCTTTCTTCTTTGCTTTCTGTATTATCAGTTTTTGGGGGGAAAATTCCTGCTCTACCCGCTGCCCTGCTTGGGGTTTTTTTCCTCTGGGATCTTGACAGAATAGGAGGTCTGTCTGTGAGACAGGGGGCTGCTGACAGTTGGACTGATTAAAGGGACTTACCTAGTGTGATAATTAGATTAGGTCTACACTGCCCATCTTTAGATTTAATCAGAAAAGTGTGCTAGAGTGAGTGACCAATCAGAATAGACTGACCCGCCCCCTAGGCTGTCTGTGAGAATCATCTATTGTAATTGGACACACAGGTAAGGGAAGTGCATTAGAATTGACCTATAAGTGACCCCTTTAAAAGGGAGAGTGGAGTGAGTGAAGCTTCTTGGGGGTTTTGTGAAGAGTACCTGAGGGAGCTTTGCTGGTTCCTGACTAAGACTGTTCCATGTGATGAATCTTCCTGAACTTGTGACTGAATCTTCCTGAACTTGTATTAAGAACTTCTTTTTATAGACTCTGTAAATGAAGTTGATTGAGACTATTTTTAATTGAGAATTGATTATAGTTCAATCCTCTGGAGACCATCTTTAATATATTGAACCTGTAAAACCCCGTTTTCACCCTTAGACTGTAGTTAGTCAGTAATGTAGAGATAGATAGGTTAGATAAGCCTGGCCAGGCATAAAAAACTGTCCTCAGAAGACAGTTAGAGGTAGTTATAGGAAATTTTAGGTAATATTATAAACTTTAGATACATTTATAGGTTTTGAGATAAATAATCTCACTTTTTTTCTATTTCTACTTTCTTAAATTAAACATAGTTTCTATTAAATTACTTTTCTCACTTTGTCGACTTTATGGAATTCCTTAATTAACCCTTACAATTATTTCTTCCTCCTTTTCAGAATGTTTCAATAATGTGTGAAACCAATGTCAGTACTGTTAAAAAAGGCTCCTTCAGTTGGGGGATGGGTTAAAGAAAGGAAGGTCAAAGTGGAATCCCTCTCCAGACACCACAGGAA
>NW_025341433.1:0-2001 GCF_016433145.1 Gracilinanus agilis | reverse complement strand
CTGGATACAACAATGTTTACATTATGTAGAGGGAAACAAGAAAGAAACATATCATGCCTTCTGTGTTCTAAAACAAAATTTTCCCTTTGATTTGCTAAATGTTTCTTTTTAGTGAAATATCTACCTTGAGGAAGACCCGAGTTCAAATGTAGCCTCAGACACTTACAAGTTGCGTGATTCTGGACAAGTCACTTAAGTTCTGGTTTGCTTCATTTTCCTCAATTGTAAAATGGGATAAAAACAGCTCTTCTCTAGCTAAATTATTTTGAGGATCAAATGAGATAATATTTGTGAGACACTTAGCATGGTGCTTGGCACACAGGAGGTGTTATATAAGTGCTTATTTCCTTTTTTCCCTTCTCTTCTTCCTTTATATCTCCAAAAAGGAACATGAAAGCAGGTCTCTATATCAATTATCTACATGGTGACAAAACAATCAGTTGCAGTGTAAAAATATCTAAAGAATAAATGGGTTACTTGGTTTTCAAGAAGTAAGAATAAAATTAAATTAGAAAGATCTGAACGAATGGTCTGATTGAGGTCCTGATCACAGGACCTAATTTTAAACGTCTCAGATCTGTACATAAGAACATTCTCTGGGAATCCAAATTCATCCAATGAAGATAATCACATTAGCCTAAAAATGCTCACAAAATGGGATAAAATGAAACTGCCCCCATGCCGATCCAAGAGCTGAGAAGGAGCCCCAAACTATTATTTTTGGCCCAATTCAAAGTCTCCTAATAATTATTCTGGGGATAAAAATACACTTTGGAATATATGAAGAACACTTGAAACCCCTATTATTCCTCCTAACCTTCCTGACCCAAGAATGAAATACAATTTAGCACCCGGTAGATCAATGGCAGGAAGTCAGGCCAGGGGGATTCGTTCCTTCATGGGGAACAGTCTGAAGATTTAAGTCTGCTAACTGCTAGCTGTTTCCTATCTGCCCAATATACATTCAAGTGCAATTTTAATTGAAACTGATCTTCCACCACAGATTTCAAATTAATTCTTCTTCTGAGTGTTTCATGCTTCAGACACTCTTGCCTTGCAAAAGGGAAAAAGAAAAGAGAGAAAGAAGCCTTTCCATCATTAGTGGAGGAAATAGAAGGCTTTTTTTCTAAGCTTGCAGGTATTGATTACCCATTCTCTCCATCAGAGCACCATTGCGATTCTGCACTGTATAAATCTCCTCAGTGTTGGACACTTTATAAAGTACCGAGAATTATGTCATTAATCATTTCCAGTTGCACCTGCCTGGGCATATTGGATTCTTTGTTTTTTAAAACTTTAAATAAATTCCTTTAAATAAAAACAAGACACTAAATAAAGATCACACTTAAATCTAGTCTAAAAGGAAAGTCTCCCTCTCTCGGGTGTGACAGTTTCCATCTCAAATGAGGGAAATCAAGTCATCTCCATTCTAGTTTTACACTTGTGAGTCTAAATTGGGATGGGCAAGGATTTGTACTTGTCGGGTCTGACAAACCGATTTTGGCAGGTCTGCAGCTCTGCCATCCCCAACGTCTCATTTCAAGGAAAACAACCAAAACCCAAAACCCATTTGGGTAGCCTAAGGAAATTTCTAATTCTGAATGTTTCAGAGATTGCCTAACAGGAAAGCTCCCTTCCTAGAATACCTTTTGCACAATCCACAAGAAGTATGGAATCCTAACATGGCACAGTGACAAGTTCACTGATTATAGGCTAAGGGTTCAAATTCTCCCTCTAACACACTACCTGGAAATAACCTTAGTAAATTGACTTTCAGGGTGGTGTAGATAGGATGCACAGTGAAGAGAACACCAGGCCTAGAGTCTGGAGGACCTAGGCTCAAATCTGGCCTCAGACTCTCTCTAGTGGCCCTGGGCAAGTCACTTAATCCTGATTGCCTAGCCCTTGCTGTTCTTCTGACTTGGAATTGGTACCAAGACAGAAGATAAGGGGGAAGAGAAGAAGGAAGGAAAGATGGAAGGAAGGAAGGAAGGAAGGAAG
>NW_025341432.1:0-2266 GCF_016433145.1 Gracilinanus agilis | reverse complement strand
TTGGCTCCTGAGGTCTGAGTTCTGGTTTTTTCCAAGGTCAAGCCCCCTGGTGGACCCCCTTGCTTGATCCTCTACTGAAGGTTTCTTTACAAGTCTCAGGGCACTGCTTCCACAGTCGTATACCCGTCTGCACTGGTTCCCCACTCAGGGTTTCAGAGCTTTAGCTTGTGGCTGTGTCTGCTTCCACCCATGCCTCCGCCCGGGCCTGCATTCTGAGAACAAGAGCACAAAGTAAAAGTAGAAAGAACCCATAGATTGCCTCCTTACAAAAAATTTCAAATTAATACTTCTAGAAAGAGCATAGTCAAAATCTAGAGCTTCAAGGTCAAAGTGATGGGAAAAATACAAGTACTAGTAACTAAAAAGATTAAACATTAAGGAACAAAATTTAGGATCACATAAGTTTTAGCACTTATCCATGAAGAAACAAGGAGTTTGAGTATGGTATTCCAAAGAGACAAGATAAAGGAATATAACCAAGAATAATTTACTTAGAAAATCTGAGTCTTATCTTATAAAGTGAAGAAATGAATTTTTATGAAATAGAGAAATTTAAAGAGTTTATAAATATGAGAACAAATATAAAAATAAGTATACACTATAGAAACATAAAAAAGATGTAAGTGAAAAATCAGAAGAACTGAGCTAAATATTTAACATAAGAATGCTATTTATATTCTAATAAGGAGATAATATATTGCTATTGGGATTCGCTAGGCTAAAAAAGCCATGGAGCATGGAAATGGTTTTGTTATGTTTAAAAGAGAGGAAAAGGAATATATTAGGGGAAAGGTGAGAGAATCTGTTATCTCAATCTTTGTGTCAAGTATAAGACTATTCAAACATAGAGGTGTAATATTAAAAATTAATATACCAAATGTAATATGCTAAATGTGATATTTAGAAATTGGTTTGGAAATATAATTAGTAAAAAAATTAGTTTGGTCACCATTTATAAAATAATTTACCCTTAGGTCACGAAGATGATAGTAGCTTTTAACAATTTAATTTTAATATATAAGAAAGAAATAAGGAGGGAAGGAAATAGGAAAAAAAATGTATTTCCTAGCCTGCCACCCTAATCTTACCAGGTAACAAGAGTGTCTTACACCCCAGACACCAACTCTGAAGGGCAGACAAACTACCAGCAAAAATTCTCCAGAGGCCCAGCCTCCTCTATAGTCTCATTTTTATAGACCTCCTTCTCCATGTCACATTCCTTTCCCTCTGTGTTGCCTTGCCACATCTCAGGAACCAATCAAAGTCTCTCTGACCTGGACCAGTAACCCCTAGTTGTAGGTCACTAATGGACTGGCTGGGACATAGAGGAAAGGGTATGAATATTTCTTGTATTTTATATTCCTCAAACCTAGTCAAAGAGAGGTAGAATACACAATCACATTGAGTATTTAGTATAAAGTTACATTCATCTGAAACCTGACAAGAGATAATGGGAAGAAACAGAAAAGGGAAAAATAAGAACTGTAAATTCAGGAATAAATTAGGTACAAGGGAAAAATATCATGTGGTAATATCTCAGTTTTCGTTGACATTGGTATTGGTGGGTTTTGGTTTTTGTTAATTTTTTCTGTGAAAAATTTGTCTCAGTTTTCATGGTTGCTTCAGATTTCATTGGCTTCCCCACTTCACCTTGATTCTAATTTTGCAAAAAAACAAAGGTTATGTGTTCTACTGAGCAGTGTAAGCAATACATGTATTGAAAAGCAAATAAATGCATTTATCCATACAGATAGAAAAATGAACAACTGATAAAGCATACAAAGGAGAATATATATATACCTGACTAGACAAAAGGCATGAGCTCTCTTGTTGGAAGTGAAATATTTCATCTAAGTCAAATAGAAATTCCTCCATACCATCTCAGCTGAGAAGAAAGACATAATCAAGGTAACAATTCCTCTACATGTCAGCTTTTATCCAAACTCTTTCCAGCTAATGCTTTGAATCCTAAGGTCCTTATGGAGGAGGATTCCCCTTCCAAACAATAACATCTCTCTCTCCTCCTTCCTGTCTTCCATATTTTAAGAAGAGTCTTCAGAAAGGTAAATGACATGTTAAATTTTCATTTATTTTTACATTCATCTTTCATATTCATTTTATACTAATTATTGTTTTTAGTATTAAATACTATGTTCTTTTTAAAATATATTTTGTTATGTATTTTGTAGTGTCTAGAATATATTAATTGGATTTACATTGATTCATATGGAAATATTTGCCTTGATTTTCATTAGTTTCAGATTTA
>NW_025341431.1:0-2340 GCF_016433145.1 Gracilinanus agilis | reverse complement strand
ACGCTTGGAGGCTGCTCCTTCTCCCAGGTTACTTCCCAGAGAAAGAAACCGGCGATTCAAAGGGCAGGAAGCCCGGCCGAGGGTGAAGAGCCGAGGCCCCCCCCTCGTTCTTCCTGACTCTCCGGCCCCGGCCGGCCCAGCTTCTCCCAGTGTCCGTCCTCTCCAAGTCACCCCCGGCTCTGTCTGCTCTCCAGGACTTGGCCCACTCGGATCCGGGCAGTTTGGGCTCATTCCCAGTCACAGAATCAGAGACGAGGGCTGAAAAGAACCTTCGAGGCCCCCATTCTCCAGATGAAGGAAACGAGCCGCAGATTCACACCTGGAAGGGATCCAGTCCTACATTTTACAGATAAGAAACTGAGGCCCCCAGTGAAGGGACTTGCCCAGAATCACGCAGTAAGTTACCACCTCTCATTGACTCAGAGTCCAATGACTTATCCAAGGTCACCAGACAATCCATGGGAGAGTCAGGATTCAAACCCTAACCATAGGCTTAAGAACATCACAAACTTGAAGCTAGAAACAACAACAACAACAAAAAAAAAAACCTTAGAAGCTACCTACTCCAACCCTTCTCATTTTAGATGAGGAAACTGAGCCACCCAAGGTCCTATCCAGAGGGAGGACAGAGGGAGCCCATGAACCAGGGCTGCTGGCTCCTCCCACTGTACCCCTTTGCCCCCTCAGAAACATCTTTCTAAAAGCTGGATCTTATCCACAATAGTCTACAGCCCCCTGGTGGAACCTCCCCTTCGTCAAGGGGAGAAGGAGGGACAGAGGCTGAAGAGAAAAAGTGGGAATCCCTCCCCGATACCTACCCAGAGGTCCAAATTCAGGGGATTTCCCATATTTTCTACCTAAAGAACCCAACACTCTCCTGGCACAGCAAATAAAATGGGGGGCCTGGGCTCCATTCCTGCCTCTGGCACTCACCACAACGTGACTCTGGACAAATTCCTCCACCTCTCTCAGACTCGGTTTCTTCATCTGGAAAATGGGTATCACAATAGCCCCTACCTCCCAGGCTTGTTGTGAGGGTCCAATGAGATGCAATTTGTAAAGTTCTCTATAAGGACTGTATAAATTTTTTTTAACATGTCATCGATCAAGAGCTATTTCCAAATTGTTGATAGTTGCATTGGTGTCATCATTTCGAGTCTACATCCCCAATCATGTCCACCTCAACCCATGTGTTCAAGCAGTTGTTTTTCTTCTGTGTTTCCATTCCTGTAGTTCTTCCTCTGAATGTGGGTAGCGTCTTTTCCATAAATCCCTCAGAATTGTCCTGAATCATTGTATTGCTGCTAATACGGAAGTCCATTACATTCAATTGTACCACAGTGTATCAGTCTCTGTGTACAATGTTCTCCTGGTTCTGCTCCTTTCACTCTGCATCACTTCCTGGAGGTCTTTCCAGTTCACGTGGAATTCCTCCAGTTTATTATTCCTTTGAACACAATAGTATTCCATCACCAGCTGATACCACAATTTGTTCAGCCATTCCCCAATCCAAGAGCACCCACCCCATCATTTTCCAATTTTTTGCCACCACAAAGATTGTGGCTATAAATATTTTCGTACAAGACTTTTTCCTTATTATCTTTTTGGGTTACAAACCCAGCAGTGGTATGGCTGGATCAAAGAGCAGGCATTCTTTTAGCACTCTTTGGACATAGTTCCAATTTGCCATCCAGAATGATTGAATCAATTCACAACTCCACCAGCAATGCATGTCCCAAAAAAGTCCCAGTTTTGCCACATCCCCTCCAACATTCATTACTCTCCCCTGCTATCATTTTAGCCAATCTGCTAGGTGTGAGGTGATACCTCAGAGTTGTTTCGATTTGCATTTCTCTAATTATTAGAGCTTTAGAACAGCTCACGTGCTTGTTGAGAGTTTTGATTTCTTTATCTGAAAATTGCTTATTCATGTTCCTTGCCCATTTATCAATTGGGGAATGGCTTGATTTTTTTATACAATTGATTTAGTTCCTTGTATATTTGAGTAATTAGGCCTCTGTCAGAATTTTTTGTTATAAAGATTTTTTCCCAGTTTGTTGTTTCCCTTCTGATTTTTGGCTGTATTGTTTTTGTTTGTACAAAAACTTATTAATTTAATATAATCAAAATTATTTATTTTAAATTTTATAATTTTCTCTAATTCTTGCTTAGTTTTAAAATCTTTCCTTTCCCAGAGATCTGACAAGTATACTATTCTGTGTTCACCTAATTTACTTATGGTTTTCTTCTTTATATTCAAATCATTCACCCATTCTGAATTTATCTTGGTGTAGGGCAGGGGTCGGCAACGTAAGGCTCTTGAGCCATATCTGGCTCTTT
>NW_025341430.1:0-2421 GCF_016433145.1 Gracilinanus agilis | reverse complement strand
GAACAAGCTCTTTAGCCTCAGTTTCTTCATGTGTAAATGGTGGGTTCAGATCAATGTCCTCTCAGGTGCCTTCTAATTCTAAACCAATGATTCTCTGAAATGGGTCTACCTAGGCTTAGCGGTGAACATTTATGATGTCTTCATAGCTGGCCTTGGGAATATCCAAACACACAATTCTTTAGCAAACTATTACCGTCTAAATCCTTGGAGGAAGCAGGGCTGGGGTTGGTTTTATTTAGTCATATCCAGCCCTTCGTGACTCCATTTGGAGTTTTCTTGGCAAAGGCACTGGAGCAGCTTGCCGTTTCCTTCTCCACCTTATTTTATAGAGGTGGAAACTGAGGCAGACAGGGCTAAATGAAAGATGTGCCCAGGGTGAGCCAGCTTGTAAGGTCTAAGGCTAGATCTGAACTCCGGGCTGCTGCCCACCTAAATCCTAAGCATGAGGACCTTGAGGCACTCTTTGGAGGTACCTAAAAGTCTAGTCCTCCTTCTCCTTAAAGTTTCTTCCGCACTTCCAGTTAAGATGGCGGCAGAGTAAGGAGCTCCATCTCTCCTAACCGAAGCATACAGAACTCCTCAAGGGGACATAAAAATGAACCCAGATGAATGAAGGAACCCCACAACAGGGCACAGCATTGAAGGTATGCAGAATCGGGTCATTTCCATGCTATAAAGGGGTGAAACAGCTCTCACTAAAACACGAGAGGAAGAAGCCTCTCCACCCCCATACACACCACACACCTCGCACAATGCCAAGGCCAACAAACAAGAGTGAAAACAGGACTGGGGCAACCAGTAAATCACTAGCAGCCCAAGGGCTTGTACCTGTGTGCTGCAAGACTAGAGATCCCAAGTGGCTGGGGGGCGCGCACAGACTTTCCCGAGTGTCTGCATGGGCAGGGACAAAGATCTCTAACGCAGGGACTTTCCCCAAGTGTCTGGACCAGTGAAGGCATCGCCTCAGGTGAGAATAAAGATTTCCAGCTCACAGACTTACCCTAGCTTCTACATGGGTGAAGGCATCACCCTAGGCGAGAATAAAGATCTCTAACACAGAGACTTTCCCAAGTGTCTGCCTGGGTGAAGGCAGTGCCCTAGATGCGAATAAAGATCTCCAGCCCAGGCTTGGACCTCTAGTGAGGACCCGGAGCAGCCGGGAGCGTGGCTGTGGAAACAGCCCCTGAGACTGCTGAAGGAGCCTTGGGCAGAGGGGCAGACCAAGGTCTACCAGGAGGCCCGACCCCGAGGACAAGGAGACCGGAGCCCCGAGGAGCTTAGAAAGCACAGGCAGACCCTGAGTGTGAAGACAAAGCTGAAAAGGGGCGGGGCTAACAATGGCAAGCCGAGAACCCCAGAAGAAGAAAAAGATTATCAAGAAAAACTCTGGAACACTCGACAACTTTTACACAGAGAAAATCCAGACAACAGAGGAGGACAAACAAGTAATCATATCCAAACCTTCCCAAAAAAATGAAAGCTGGTCACAAGCTATTGAAGAGTTCAAAAATGAGATGTTGAAGAAGATGGAAGAGATCTGGAAAGAAAATAACAGCTTAAAAGGCAGAATTTTGCAATTGGAAAGTGAGGCTCAGAAATCAAATGAACTGATAAGCAAATTGAACACCAGAAATGAGCAGACTGAAAAGGAAAACCAAAAGATTATAGCCGAAAACCAGTCCTTAAAGGCTAGAATTGAACAATTAGAAGATAATGATCTCTCAAGACAACAAGAACAAATAAAACAAAGTCAAAAGACTGATAAAATAGAAGGAAACACGAAATATCTCAATGAGAAAGTGACAGACCAAGAAAATTGGTCTTGAAGAGACAATTTGAGAATCATTGGTCTTCCAGAAAAAGGCAGAAATCAATAGAAACTTGGACTCCATATTTAAAGAAATTATTCAGCAAAATTGCCCTGAAGTCCTACAACAAGAGGGCAATATAGACATTGAAAAGATCCATAGATCACCCTCTACACTTGACACAGAAAAGTCAACACCAAGGAATATAATAGCCAAATTCAAGAGCTTTCAAGTAAAAGAAAAAAATCTTACAAGAAGCCAGAAAGAGACAATTCAAATATCAAGGAGCACCAATCAGGATCACACAGGATCTGGCAGCCTCCATGCTAAAAGACTGCAAGGCGTGGAATACGATATTCAGAAAGGCAAGAGAGCTGAGCCTTCAGCCACGGATCAACTACCCATCAAAACTGACTATATACTTCCAGGGGAAAGTATGGGCATTCAACAAAATTGAAGATTTCCAAGTTTTTGCACAAAAGAGACCAGGACTAAATGGAAAGTTTGATACCCAACTACAAAAATCAAGAGAAACATGAAAAGGTAAATAAGAAACAGAGGGAAAAGAAAGAAAACTTATAATTTTTTAAATTTGACTCTTTAAGGGCTTAAA
>NW_025341429.1:0-1603 GCF_016433145.1 Gracilinanus agilis | reverse complement strand
CAACAAGATGAAGTGACTTGCCCAGGGTCACACAGCTGAGATCCTGGTGTAGTTTGCCATTTCCTTCTCCAGCTTATTTTGAAAATAAGGAAACTGAGGCCAACAAGATGAAGTGACTTGCCCAGGGTTACACAGCTAGTAAATATCAGAGGTCAGATTTGAACTCATGAAAATGAGTCTTCCTGATTCCAGTGCTCTTTCCATTGAACCACCTAGCTGCCCCAAACCTAACCTCCAAATTGTTCTTGCTTCCCATCCCTCCCCAATCCAGCCTCCACACAATGGATCAAACGAGCTTCCTAAAGCACAGAGTCATTCTCCGGCTAATAAGTTTCCAATGGAACCTCTTGCCTCAGAATCTCCACATTCTGGCTCCAGCCTATTTTAACTACCTCTGCATGGTTCCAGCCAGGCTGGAGTATTAGCTACCTTCTGAACTCAACATTCATCTCCTGCTGGACCCCTTTGCATGGGCTTTGCCTCCTGTCTGGACTGCCCTCCCTCCTCACCTTTACTGCTTAGAATCCTTAGCCTCCTAAGCTCAGTTCAGAGGCTGCCTCCTCCCCAAAAAGTCTTCCTTGATCCCCACCCCAAGTTGTTAATTAACTTATATTTACATCTCTGTGTTTGTATTAGTAAGCTCCTGGAGGACAAAGATCTTTTAGGGCTTTTTGAACTTCCTAGCCTTAATACTCAGAATAGCACCTTGCACAGAGATGATAAGTAAATAGTCATTTATTTGCTGTGTGACCTTGAGCAAGTCACTTGCCTAGCCCTTATAGCTCTTCTGCCTCAGAACCAATATTTAGTATTAATTCTAAGACAGCAAATAGGGGTCAGCTAGGTGGCTCAGTAGATAGAGAGCCAGACCTAGAGATGGGAGGTCCTTGGTTCCAAAATGGCCTCAGACACTTCCCAGCTGTGTGACCCTGAGCAAGTCACTTCACCCCCATTGCCTAGCTCTTACTGCTCTTCTGCCTTGGAACCAATACACAGTATTGGTCTAAGTTAGAAAAGTAAGGGGTTAAAAAAAGACAGAAAATAAAGATCATAAAAATAATAATTTTTTTGAATTGTATGGAATGTATGACACGTCACTTTATCTCTGGGTCCTATTTCCTCATCTATAACATAATGATATTGGACTGGATGATCTTCAAAAAATTCTCCCCCATCTGTAGCATTCAGCCAACCAATCAATCAATAAGTGTTCGTTAAGCAATTGCTAAATTCAATTATTAAATATAAGCCCTCTTCCTGGAGCAGTTAGGTGGCACAGTGGATAGAGTGCCAACCCAAAGTCAGGCGTTCAAATCTGACCTTAGCTGTGTGACCCTGGGCAAGTCATTTAACCCAACTGGCCTCGGTTTCCTCATCTGTCAAATGAGCTAGAGAAGGAAATGGCCAACCAATTCATTCTCTTTGGGGTCATGAAGAGTCAGATATGCCTAGAAAGGATTGAACATGAGCCATCCTTGGGACACTGGGGATACAAGGAAAAGGCAGAAACAACCCTTGCCCTCAAGGAGCTTACACTCTCTCTCTCTCTCTCTCTCTCTCTCTCTCTCTCTCATATATATATATATATATATATATATATATA
>NW_025341428.1:0-3291 GCF_016433145.1 Gracilinanus agilis | reverse complement strand
CCTTGCTTGATTATGTTTTTCAGTTCTTTTTCTGGAGGTGGACCTACACAAATTATTCTTCAAACAATATTTTGTTGCTATACATATTCTCTTCATAATTTCACATAGGTCCTTCCATGTTTTTTTTAATTAACCGGCTTTTCATTTCTTATGGCAAAGTAGTATTCCATCACAAATGTATGCCACAACTTATTTAGCCATTCCCAAGTTCATGGGCATCCCCTCAATTTCTGGTTCTTTGCCACCACAAAGAGAGATGCTATGAATATTTTATAACATATCAATTCCTTTCCTTTTTACTTGATCATCTTAAGAAACAAAACAGAGTGGTATTCTTGGGTCAACAAAGTAGATGCAATTTTATAATTCTTTGGTTATAATTCCAGATTGCTCTCCAAAGTAGATGAGTTCACAATTAGGGTTCAGATTTATGGATTATTCAAGGTGATAGCTTCTAATCTGATGAATTAAAAAATTAAGCCTTTAGGTGAAGGTTGAACTCCTAACTAGCTCATTAATTTATTCATCACGCATTTAACAAATATTTAAGACTAAAGCATTCTACTAGACATGGTCTCTACTTTCAACCAGCTTATAATTTAATTGTGGAAACAAGACTTTCCATTCATTTCAATTCAAAAAATATTTATTAAATGTCTATTATGTGAAAGTCACTGATACATACATAAAAAAGAAATAAATTGAACAAGAAATTATAACAAAAGGCTCTATTACTAGATTGTCACAAAGCAATCTAGAATTCAGTGCCGCTTGATCAGAAAGTCTAAAATGTTATGCTCCCATAAAAGGAAGATATATCAATGGAACTGAGCAGTTAGGAACAGCTTTTTAAGACCACTTCTCTTCCCATTGGTGTAGCAAAGGGAAAATTCCCCAAAGATTTGCTCAAACTTAGAAGAAAATGACCATAATGGATTTATAGGCCATATTGAAGGGAGAAAAGTACTTTTGCAGGGCAGTTAGGGAGGAAGGGAGCTTTCAAGAGGGCAGTCAAGTCACATATTGCAAATGTTCATCTACCTACGCATAATTTTGGTCCTGAAGAGGAAGATGCTAATGACTATAAAGAGCCTTCCAGGAAACATCATTCGTAGGAATGGTATGTTTCAAATCTAGATTCTTGCCCTCCACCCCCACTATTCCCTGCAAAGGTAAAAAGCTTATAATTATTTTTTGTTCACTGCAAGATATGTCTCCAATTAAAATGAAACCTATCCTTCTGGGGCCCCACTGCTATGGTAGAACAATTGACACAATGTCCCATACCTAGTATTTCTGAGACAACAAAAAGTTTATATTTTTGTAAGTTTAAGGTATCACTTTTCCTCCTACGTTATTAAAAAATGACAAAGTTGAGTTGGTATTTCTGTTTTTATAGGAAAGGTAAATCCCTCTAGCTATATTGATAATATATGGAAATTGTGTAGTATTTCTCACCATGGTTTTAGTCACCTTCTGCTGCTCCTAGGTGACACTTTTAAAAAACATATCAAAGCAAATCCTAGCTTCCATATTAACTGCTTCTTGTTGGCATCTGTTCACATTACACATATGCCCAATTAAATGGAATTCCTGAAGTGGGCACTTCAAAAGAACATGTACTCTAGCAATATAAAACTTTTAAAAGCACTCAATTGAAAAAATAGCATTCCAGGGTCCTACTCCTCCTTCTAGTCTCACCCATAATATTGTGCCTAGATCCAGACTTGCTCACTGTATGTCTCCTAGGTGATCCTGTTTTTTCCACCTTACCCTTCCAGTTCATCCTAGATGCAGCTATCAAATTGATTTTCCTAGAATCTCTCTCTTCCACCATGTCATAGCCCTGCTCAAAAATCTTCCAAAATCTGCTGTTGCCTAAAAAAACAAAGTGCAAATCCATTTGTTTGGCATTCAAGACCTGCCATAATATAAGATTGCTTACTTGTCTTTTTTTATCCTCATTACAGGCTGATTGGTCTTATTCCTTCTGTCCTAAACCCTCTTAAGATTTCTCTCTGACCTCAGTCACTTCCTAGCTATGTGACCCTGGGCAAGTCTTTTGTGTAATTGGAAATCTTGTACCTTTGAACTACATTACCCAGGAGCCCAGTGACTTCCTGTCATTACATGCTGACGTAGACAGGAGATAAATTGGGGGCAATTGAGTATCAAGGCTTCTTCTCTTCCTCTGAGGACAGCTGTGAACATGGAATTTTTTGAAGAGGTAGATTAGCTTGGGCACATGGTTTTATTTTGTTATCTTATTATTCCTTTACTTCTAGTGATTATTAATAAATCTTACAAAAATATAATATTTGAAGTTATTGTATATTCATTTTAATTTTTACACTTTACCTTACTTCTCTTTTACCTTGGAACCAATACATTGTATTTATTGTAACATGGAAGATAAAGAATTTTTTAAATGATTTATCTCCTCCATTTCTTTACATAAGTTGTCCCTCATGATTTGGAATACCTCCTTATTTTCTCCTCCTATGTAACCTCTTATTCTAACCACCCTTTAAAACTTAGCTCAAGTCACATTTCTTCAATGAATCTGAGATAATTTGTTTGTTTTTCTAAATTCCTGTGATCTCCCATAACATATTTTGTCTGGAACATTTGCTTGCACTTATCATGCTACAATATTGGGTAACCCATAACCTCATTGAGTTAATTGGGTTCAATGCTTCATTTGACGTCCCTTTAAATTCCATTCTAAGATCCCTGTCTTGCTATTTACAAGATTTCCGGGCAGAAGTATAAGAATTAGGCTATTCCCACTTTCTGATATTTTCAGGAAGTAAGAAGCAGGCATTTTACATACTATAAGACCTCCTTCTTATTAAATTAGAGGAGAGGAGGGAGCTATATAAAGTTTTTTGGTGTTCTTCTATCCTTTTAAATGAGGTGGCTGAACTGACAACTTAAGTATAATAAACAAGTTGAATCCCTTGCTGATTGACCTGATGCATATTGATAACTCGACCATTAATACTAGTAAGAAAAAGGATAAATAATTTCATCTGCTTATATTTTGTGCATGCCCATAGTCATTGCTAATGTTCCCAGTGGTACAATATTCATATGTAACCTATAGCAGCAGGTCCCCCATGTATTCTGGAATGACATAAATTGGATTTGATCCTGAGGACCAGATCCCAAGCATTATGGTTTTTCTCTTTGGTTTCCATCCCCACACTGGAAACTGAGGCAATCTCATTAAGTAGAATATAAGTATAACTCATGTTTTAATTATCCCAAATATGTACATATATATATATA
>NW_025341427.1:0-5300 GCF_016433145.1 Gracilinanus agilis | reverse complement strand
GACCACCAATGGGAACAATTGGTAAACAACCATATCCTTAGTCTATGACATCAGGCATCAATCAAATTCATTGTTAAACCAAATTAGATCACTGACCACTCATTAGAATTTGAGTTTAATCCCCGCTAAATGTCTATTATTAGAAATAGAAGAAATCTACCAGAAATCCTTAGTCTTCAGCCTGATTTTGAATCATGACCAAGACTGGCTTCTTTGTTGTCCGTGTTTAAGATTCAGTCATGACTCAGTCATCACTCACCCATGTTGAACTGAGGACAGTGCTGATTGACTAACTTAGATTTGCTCCAGTGAAGCCAGGGTGGGGGGGTAGGGGGGTGGGCCAGAGTTTGGAATGTTTGGAATGTAGGTGGATGGAGTGGGGTCAGCAGCTAAGAAATTCCCCTCCTCTTAAATTCTTTTTTCCCTCTTCCTCCCTAACTTCTTGCCTTTGTTTAATCCTAGGGCTAGCCCCACAAGGGCAAAACTAAGACTCTACAGAAATCCACAGGACACACACACACAGGGTGGACTGTCTGAGTCCCTGGGGAAGCTGCAGTTTCTAGAGAAGACTCAGGCATTGCCTAGGAATATGGTTTTTGTCCCTTCCCTGTAGACTTCCTGGGCATGCCTGGGATTGTGGGTTTTTGTCTACTTCACTTTCATGTTTATGTAGATATTAGAATAAATTATTATATAACAATAGTTCTACAAAGACTTATTGGAGATTTTGTTCATAACTGTAATATGTATGTTCATAACTGTAATAAATTAAAAGTTAAAATGAAGTTTGTTCCTGTAATTTGTCTATGAAATCAGAAGTTGCAAGGTCATCGTGGGAATGAATGGCTATTATTTTTTTAAAACACTCTTATATTCTGTCTTAGAATCAATTCAGCATATTGGTTCCAAGGCAGAAGAGTGGTAAAGGCTCAACAAAAGAAGTTAAGTGATTAGCCTAGGCTTACACAGTTAGGAAGTGTCTTAGGACAAATTTGAACCCAGGACCAACCCTTGACCTGACTCTCAATCCACCGGGCCACCTAACAGTCCCTTTTGAATTGTTATTTATTAATGAGAATGGAAACATCCTCTGGGTTTTGTACTATCTGAACTCTATCTGGGAAACTATTATTTACCTGGTGCAATGGATGTCTCAAAGTCAAGTGTTCAAACAAGCAATATTTTTACTAAACATGGATTCTGATATCTCCAGTAGAAGCTATTCACTGAGATAGTTTAAAATTTTTTTTAATTTAAAAATTTAAAAACAATAAAACAAAAATGACTTGCCAAAAGGCTGAAAAAGCAGTTCACAAGAAAATTATTTTTGTGTCTCAGGAACTCCTGGTCAAAGCCCTCAGAATTGTTTTCATATTATTCTTGACTAAATGGTCCACATCTAGCTGTCAGGACAATCCACCTCAGGGGAAGAGATATGCAAATAGTTCTTGTGTCTTCTCTATAATTTGCAGACTTGCAACAATCAAGGTTGTGAGGGTGAGCTGTGGTCCATAACACTGTTCCCACTGACCACTAAAGAACAGCACCAAGGAAAAAACCAACTTCGGCTTACTAACAACAGATGACCCTCTCTTCCTATCTGATGATGCTGTATTGTGATTAATTCTGGTTCTCCTGAATCACCACCATCCCCCAATCAGCAGAGTGAATTTATAAGTATTGTTGTACAACCTTATTGTCATGACTGATGCAAAGGAACAGTTGGATACCAAACAATAAACTAAAGGTCAAAACCATTCTTGGTTGCAAGGAGATGAAAGAGGGTGCCATGAGATGATATAAAGCAACAGAAATATTATGAAATAGGCAGATGAATAAGACAGATGTTTTAAATAAAGAAAAGAAGAGGAGACCATGGTCTACTTGAGACCCATCCTGTATTCTGATTTCCTGTCCCAATAAAATCAACTAGAATTACCTAAAAAGATGTGTTCTGCTACATTTTGATTTATTATGTAAATGATTTTTTCATTTTAAATTATTTACAATTAATCATTCAATACGTCTTTAGCTGGTTAATTAACTCTCTCCACAATCTGGCAGGTTAAAAGAAGAGAATTCCCCCTCTCTGAAGGTTTATGTACCATTTGTGAGGTTACCACTCAGTCCCTCCCCTTGACATCCAAATTAATCTGTGATTTGTAAGGAGCCACTGAGGAGGTGGACTTATATACCTCAAGAGGCAGGTTTTTGCCCATAAAAGGAGGGTACCAGAACAGGCTTTTCTCCTTAAAATGTGGCTGAGAGCCAGAGTCTGCTGACTTCCCTTAATTTCTCCAGAGGGTCAGAGTTCACCACCATTGCTCGGCCCCCTCTCCCCCCCCACACACACACCTTAATTCTGTTCTAAGATCTTAACAAAAGAAGGGAGGTCCCAACCCAGTTTCATAGCCTGAGGGAGAAACTGTTTCATCAAGATCTTAGAATCACACTGTTCTAGTGGGAGCTTAAGGTGGGAATGGGTGGGTGTGCTAAAGGGAAACTTATTTCACAAAAATATACCAATCCAATATTAAATTTCCACAGGCAGTAGCATTCCACCCTTTTTCATCTGAATCAACATAAAGGCATGAGATGATTTCTCATAGGGCTCTACTTAATTTTCTTAACTGAAATTCTATTATCTTTCCCAATTGTCCTCAGAGCTTCCATTCTTTTTCTTTTCTTTTCTTTTCTTTTTTTTTTTTTTTTGATACTTCCCACAGCCTGAGGATTTTAAGCTAGGTTAAAGTTCCACATAATTCCCTGAACCTCTGCCCAGTCCTTGACCTTATGAGTCCTGAATGGAATCCTTGATCATCCTCAATTATTACTGAAATGCCTAGAGAATTGTCCCAATAAATGAGTCTGAACCACCAATGCAAGATGCAAAGGGACTTTATTGTCTTAGTTTAAACCAAGGGTCTCACACAGAAAGTCTGACGTGTGACCATGAGCTGTGCCTGAGCTGGGTTTTTATAGAGTTGTAGGCAGCAGGAGGCAGGATAGGGGGATGTCTTCAAAGTAGGCAGTCCAGCAGGGGAGAGGTCTGGAGGGTAGGTGTTCCTTCAGATAAGGGGGGAAGTACTGGAAGGAATTCCTTCAGGTAAGGGGGGAAGGTCTGGAAGCCAAAGGTCTGTAAGTTAGGAATTCCTACAGACAAGCCTGTTTCACTATAATGTTATACAGGGGTCTGGATTTTTAATACTCACTCTTCCTGGGTTCTACATTACCTAGTAGCCATAAAAGCTAATTAATAATGGTAGCCCTTTAATAGTGGAGTCTGAATATGCCCCTGTACAGAGGCATTAGCCCTGTGTATGAGCAGATTGTGGTTAGACACACAGACCACTCAGTAACAGGGAAAGTGTGTTTATTTTAATAGGGAAAGGTCAAAAGGGAAATGGGATAGCCCTGATGCTAATTTCTACTAACTAAAGTCTCCAAGATCTAAATGTCTCCTTCAGAGAGTCTTCAAAGAGGTTTTGGTCTACAGTACTAATCCCTTACCTCTCTGACCTAAAGAATCCCAGTCTCTGCTCTACCTAACCTGCACTAAACCCCCCTTAGTTGATATTAGAGGTAATGGTCTGTGACAAGCTTGGCAGGGCTCAGGGAAAGGTCCTGGCTCCCAAAGAACTCAGACTACATCTTACAATCAGAGTAGAGAGTTGGTTCAGGATCACAAAGTTGTTCTCCAAGGGAAATACGGTAACAGGATAACAAGAAGGCAGCAGGCTGGATAGGAATCAGGATAGATCAGCAACCCAAAGGACAGGCAGCTCCTCTTCCCCAATACATACAAAGAGAGAGTCAACCCCCTCAGTTCCAGTCAAACCCCTCCTTCAACATTCCAGAATCTTTTCTCCTGCATCTCTCCCCTGCAGACCATCCTCTCTTGCTAAAATCCTCTCTTCCTTATACCAAAAGGCAGTTCTCAAAGTAATAGCTCTCCATAGTCATGTGAAAAAATGCTCTAAAGCACTATTAATTATAGAAATACAAATTAAAACCACTCTGAGGTTCCACCCCACATCTATCAGATGAGTTACTATGACAGAAAAAGAAAATAACAAAACTTGGAGATTATGGGAGGAAAATGAGGCAAGAATGCACTCTTGGTGGAGTTGTGAACTAATTCAGCTCTTCTAGAGAACAATTTGGACCTCTGCCCAAAAGGCTATAAAACATATATCCTTTGGCCTAGCAATACTATTACTAAGTTGGCATCCTAAAGAAATAAAAAAATAAAATGGGGGAAAGTCCTATAGATGAAAAAAAATAAACCACTTAAAGCAGTTCTTTTGGGGGAGGGAACTAAGAATTGGAAAATGAGGGGATACCATCAATTAGGGAATGAATAAATTATAGTATATGATTGTGATGGAATACTATTGTGCTGTAAGAAATGACATTCAGGAGGAGCTAAGAAAAACCTGAAAAGACTTACATGAACTGAAACAGTGAAATAATCAGAAATTGGAGAACACAGTACAAATCGACAAGAATATGATACATTGAACAACTGTGAATAACAGCTATTCTCAGCAATAAAATGATCCAAAACCAAGCCAAAAGATTCATAATAGAAATGCCATCTGCTTCTAGAGAAATAGAAATGATAGAATCTGGATCTAGATAAAAGCAAATGGCTTTAAATTAAGCCAGCTTAATTTAAAAAACAGAGGTTTAAGAGATTTCATATGGAAATTATTAGAATTTCACATTAATTTTCCTCAGAAGGGAGTGTTTAATAGATTCAGTCTTAGGATTAAGTTTTTTAAGCCTCAAGTCATCAATAGACTTTTTACATACCAAACATAAGAATGGTATGAACTAATTGTTTTCTTAATTATGCCTTCTTGTTCCAGATATTTTCACATTGTGATTTCCTTATAATTGCCCTTAATTCTAAACTTTTTTTTAAAAGGGGGTAGAGTTCTAAGATTTAATGATTTTTCTCATTTCTCATTGATATGCTGTCATTTACCCTAAATACCATTGCTTGTAATTTAATACACAGAAAGCTATCTCATGCCATCAGTGTGGATCTCTTCGTCTATCTAGCATTCTTGTATTAAAAATATAAATGTTTCCCCTTAAGAATAGTATTTTAAAATAGTTTATCATTTGCAATTTTACAAGTGAGAAGCATTTAAAGAATTAATTTGTTTCACTCTACTAACCCCTCTTGCACTGACTGAATAATAATAATAATAATAAACAAGTAAAATAAATCTTTCAGTACATACCTCCATTGTGCTATAAGACAAATTCCCATATTAGCTATGTCTAAAAAT
>NW_025341426.1:0-2228 GCF_016433145.1 Gracilinanus agilis | reverse complement strand
CCCCCTTTTTGTTTTTAATGGCCTTATGAATTCCCTCCCCCTTCTTCTCCCCTCCCTTTTTTGACCTCCCTACTCCCCTGTTTCCCTTTATTTATCCCTTCTGACTTTCTCAGAAGGGTTAGATAAGAGTTTTATGTCCCAATGGATAGTAGAGCTACTCTTCCCTCTCCGGGTTGATTACACTGAGATTAAGGTTTGATTATTACCTCTTAATGCTCTCTTCCTCTCCTTCTTATAATAGTATTTGTCCCCTCTCCTTCCCATGACCTATTTGTGTGTAATAGAATATCCCATTTTTCTTATTCACTCAAGTTTCTCTTGGTGTCCCCTGCTCTTCACCCCCTCTTTCCCATCACCCATGTCATCTTAGATTATTTAGTGTTCCACCCTCAACCTGTGAATTATGTTTCTGATTCCTATAATAGTGAATACTATAATAGTGAATAGAGTTCACTACAGAGAATTATACATAATATTTCTCTACATAGGAATACAGATAATTAGATCTTACTGAGGCCCTTAAAAAGGCAAATTTAAAAATTATAAGTTTTCTTTCTTTCCCCTCTGTTTCTTATTTACCTTTTCATGTTTCTCTCGATTTTTGTGGTTGGATATCAAACTTTCCATTTAGCCCTGGTCTTTTCTGTGCAAATACTTGGAATTCTTCAATTTTGTTGAATGCCCATACTTTCCCCTGGAAATATATAGTCAATTTTGATGGGTAGTTGATCCATGGTTGTAGGCCCAGCTCTCTTGCCTTTCTGAATATTGTATTCCAGGCCTTACGGTCTTTTAGCGTGGAGGCTGCCAGATCCTGTGTGATCCTGATTGGTGCATCTTGATATTTGAATTGTCTCTTTCTGGCTTCTTGTAAGATTTTTTTCCTTTGCTTGAAAGCTCTTGAATTTTGCAATTATATTTCTGGCCATTTTCTTATCTGGATCGAATGTCTCAGGTGTTCTATGAATCCTTTCAATGTCTATATTGCCCTCTTGTTGTAGTACTTCAGGGCAATTTTGCTGAATAATTTCTTTTAGTATGGAGTCCAGGTTTTCAGACTCAGCCTGCCTGGGAAAAAGTCCATTTCAAGTACTGTTAACCACTCCAACAGCTATCAAAATTGGAGAAAAGGGCTCACGGGAAATATATATTGTTATATTTTATACCTCTCCATAGATTATTGAATTCCATAGCACTAGCTTCTGTTACTATTCCTTCTACGTGATGCTAAATTTCCTGACTCAAGTCTTTTTCACTGACTGTCCCCCTGTTAAGAAGAAAAATTATGGTTGGACTGAATATTGAGAGTTTTGGTCACCAAGGAATTGATTCAATTCCTAAATAAAACTCAAGTCAGAATGACTTTTATGGTAGTTTATTTACAAATAGGAAGAGAGAGTGAAAGTAAGAAAACCGGAGAGAGGATAGGGTAAGATATCTAACCTAACACACTAAGTCATTTCCTCTGGCCCCTGGCTCAACCCAGGCAACGCTAATTAGTTGTCAGACTGAGAAGCCTCAGCCTTGAGCGGAGGGCCTGAGGATGAATAAAGCAAAGGCTTCAGTCACAAAGCCTCTCTTAAGAGGAGAGTCCCTTCAGAAAACATCCAGAAAAGAGTCAGTCCTTTCACTCACCATGTGGTAGTTCAAAAGGAGAGATTTAAAGACAGTCTCACCAAGTCCAAGGTTTCAGGTCCAGTAAGCAGAGTCTCCAACTCAAACTTCAACTCCAAAGAACAAAGAAGAATTGTCTCACAGGAAGTTGTACCTCCCTTTTAAAGGAGCTTCTTTTGCGTTACTTCCTGTGCATTCTATTTTATGTGTACCAGTCACAACAAAGGCTTTGTTTAGGACTGCCCATGGGGCATTCAGTCAATTCTGATACATCACCCACTTTTGCATATGTGGGTCATAGACCTCCCCCAATCAAGTGTAAGTGGGGTGTTTACACTTTTGGTGATTAAATCTAAAAATGGGCAAGGTAGGGTTAATCCCATCTTCACACCCCATTGCTGGAATCTTACCTCAACTTCTCCACCTTCTTTCATGCCTCAGCTAAAATCCCACCTTCTACAAATAGTCTTTCCTCATCCAATAACCCTTAAAACTACTACCTAGAATTTGATGAGCTCCAGTTTATTAGTTTATCCTGTGTATACCTTGTTTGCATATATTTCTTTACATGTTATTGTAATAAGGGAATAAAGCAAGTGGATGGGGTTTGTGGG
>NW_025341425.1:0-2896 GCF_016433145.1 Gracilinanus agilis | reverse complement strand
TCTGTGTGTCAGTTTCCTCCTGTAACTGACCAGAGGTGGGCTCTTCATTGTGATGTGACTTTCAGGCCTCTGTGCTCTGCCTTGGGCTGCTCTAGGAGGTGGTGACCTTCCAGGATGTGGCTGTGGACTTCACGAGGGAGGAGTGGCGCCTCTTGTCCCCTCCCCAGAAGGAGCTGTACAAGGAGGTGATGTTGGAGAATTCCCAGAACCTGATCTCTGTGGGTAAGGAGCCCTCTCCATGCTGCCTGGGTCTGTCACCCAAAGGAATATGGCCCTTAGCAGCAGGAATGGTGGGGAGCATTTTTCAGGCATAAGGAAAGGAGGAGGGCTGCTATGCTGAGTCCCAGAGCCAGGGCCCTCCTGTTGCCTGGTTCTCCTGTAAAAGGACTGTGCATAGTGTAATGGGACCTTGGAGGATCCCTTTGATGCTTCTGAAGTCTGAGATGAAATCTGAGTGGAATAATCTGAGAAGTTGAAGTAATTTCAGAGCTGATTACTTCTCAATCTTGCCCTGGCCTGGGATTGTGTCTCCCAGACCTATTTGGGAAAAGTATTAGAGCGGGTTTTCCATGCACCCTCCTTCCTCTCTACAGTGAATCTAACATTTGGGAAATTTTTCTCTAGTCCATTCCTCCTAGGTGACCCCAGCAGAGCAGGGTTGTCCTCAGTGTCCCCTCCAATAACCCTGAGCCTCCAGAAGAGCTTGGTGGGAAAGGGAGGGAAGGGAAGAAGTCTTTATAATGACCTGCTCTTGACCAGGTGCTCTGCCAAGGGTTTTCTTTGTAATATTATAGCACTTTCCCCTCACCTTCATCTTCCAGATCTGGTGACACAATCGTGTTCATTTTACACTTGAGGTAATAGAGAATAGATTAAGTGGCTTGATCTGAGGCACACATATAGAAGCTGCTTGGGGGCGAGATTTAAATTGAGGTCTTCTTGCCTCTCTGCTTAGGTCCCTATCCACTCTCCTTCTAGCTGTCAGGTAATAGAAAAAACTATTGACTGATTTCAGCCTTCTCTATAAAAAATGCACCACAATCAATTGTTCTGCTTCCAGACTGGTTTCCTGACCTTCTCTCCCCTCTTCTTCCCACAAGAAATGTTGTGGAGACTCCTCTAGGACACCCCATAAGCCTCCCTTAGGACCTTTTAGCACCCATGTGTAAATTGTCCAGAAGAATGGACTGGCTTAGAGACAGCATTGGGCCAGTGAGGATTGTCGAGTTCCCCAGGAGAAGAAGCAGAGATTCCCCTAGAAAACAGTTGATGAGGCTCATAGAGGTGTCAGGGAGTGAGCAACAGGCAGGATGGTGGAACAAAAGTGAATCCCTTGAGATACCTGGGTCTGAGGGCTTCAGACTGATCCAGAATAATGACCCTTGTACCTAGTTTGGGATTTTAGGACTTTCTGGCAGAATAGAATAGAAAAAGGTGGGAGGTGGGGCTATTGATATTTTTGGGTCCTTCAGCAGGGTAACAGGAACATCGTACCCTGGGCTCCTGCATTACAGTCAATGAGTGGGGAGGGCAGACTCCTGTGGGAACCCAATGGAAAGAGTCTGAATGGAGTCACTGGACTTGCCCACTTTCCCTCAAGAGAACTCCGTGGCCATCTTCTCTTCATCCTCCTCCCTGACTGATTTCCCATGCTCAGGGCTTCCAGGTCCCCCAGAAGATGTGCTTTCTTATTTGGAGCAGAGGGAAGGTCCATGGATGTTGAAGCAACAGTGCCTGAAGAGCTGCTGCCCAGGTGAGTGAGGAGGAAAGAGGTATGTGAGATCTGGGGTGGCCAAAGGCTTCTGTGTGCTCTAGCAAGGACTAGATTTGGGGCAGGAGGATATGACTTGGAATTCTTTTACAGAGGTTTTAGCAGGGGCTCTCTGGACTAGGCAGTGCACCCCTGAACCTCAGTTTCCCCATTTGTAAAATAAGACTATTGGACTCCATTTCCTTTCAGCTCCCTTTAGGGGATCGGTCTGTGAACCTCTTTGAAGTCATTTTTTGGGATTGAAGGGCCTGGATGTCTGGCAGGTGCCAAAAGGGCTTAGCTTTTATCCCCTTTGAGCTCTTCATTGTACAGAAACATGTCTGAGTGCTTACTCTGTGCCAGATCCTGGAATAAGTTATAGAGGATAGAAAGGGATGCAGTGGACATTCCCAGATCTCATGGAGCTCACCAGCTACTGGAGCAGACAGTGTACTGACAATTGAGGAAAAGCTCTTAGATACTAAATCCAGTGCAGTGAGTCAAGAGAAGGAAGGCTCTAAAGACAAGAAAATGATAGAAGATGGATGCAGCTTGGGCTATAGGAAAGCCAGTTTGAGGATAGTAAATCAAAACTATGGCAAGAGAAGACAAGAACCTTTGGCACAACTCACTGCAAATGGCCATCTCTAGCAGTTTAGCTCTGATCCCGAGAACAGATGTTGGACAGTATCTCAGGGGGATGAGCACATCAAGTGAGCAGGTTAGGAGCATTGGTGAGGAATGGTTTCTTGGTTTCCAGAGGGACAGAGTCGATTAGTGTTGGAAAGACTGAAAAGGAAAGAACAAAGACGATAAGAGAGCTCTGCAGAGAGGTCCAGCTTTGGTTCAGTGAAATATGAGGCCAAGTTTTCAGCTCAGAATGTGTGGCAAGGGTGGGAGGAAGCCATAAGGGAGAGCTGGAGACCAGGAAAATCTTTGGAATGCTGCTGTGGTGGGTGGCAAAACGGAATCCATGAGGGAGATGTCACAGATTTGCATTGCTATGCTTAGGACCCATCTAAAATGGAGAGTGGAGCCAGGTAGGCAGCTGGTTTCTTGATTTTCCATCCCTCCATTGAGCTGTAGCACATTAGTAGGGGTGAAGACTGCTGTCTTATTTGAAAGCAGTCCATCAGAAATCCTCAG
>NW_025341424.1:0-1135 GCF_016433145.1 Gracilinanus agilis | reverse complement strand
TTCAATAAACCTGTTGGCTTCACATTCCCCAGAGGGGAAAGTGTTTTGAACAACTTAACTTTTATCTCGCTCACTTACTAACTTTTCTCCTAATCTAATGTTACTAAGTTTAAGATGTTGAAGGTAACCTTGATTTAAGATCTGTTTAAATCAGAGATTAGTTGAGATTCTACAAGTGAGGTATTTTTTCCAGTACACACAGCCTGGCATATTCTCTATAGACTAAACCATCAAAATAACACTCTGCTCCCTGAGGTCAGAGATGAGCTAACAAAACAAGCAACCTAACTCTCCTCCCCAGCCCCTCGAACCCCCAAAAGCAGTGACCTTGCAAGTTGGGTGTCCTGGATTGTTATACCTAGGTTCTTAACTGCCCCAACTGCACCCTCTGCTGGAGTTCTGGGGGGCACTATGGAATTCTGTAAGGTAGTTTTAACCCCACTTAAGATCATGGATGTTACAATACCTTTTCACCTAGCAATACCTCTACTGAGTCTGTATCCAACAAATATTAAAGGTAGGGGAAAAGAACTTATTGGTACAAAAATATTTATAGCAATTCTTTATGTGGTGGCAAAAAACTGGAAACTAAAAGGATGTCCATCAATTATGGAATGACTGAATATGCTGTGATATAGAATTGTAATGGAATATTATTGTGTCATAAGAAATGACAAACAAGATGATCATAAAAAACCTGGAAAGACTTATATGAAGTGATGCAAAGTGAAATGAGTCAAACAAGGAGAACGTTTTAAACAGTAGCAACAATAATGGTTGATAATCAACTGGAAAATCTTTAACTCTTATCAACAACACAGGAGTCTAGCTCAACTCCAGGGCACTAATGACAAGAAATGGATAGTCATTACCATAGAAGGAACAGGAGAAGTCTAAATTCAAATTGAAACATACCCTTCTTTACTTTATTTCCTCCATAAATTTTTTCTAGTGAAAGCAATTTTGTTAAAGTGAAAGTCTTTTCCCAACATGAAAAATATGGAAGTATGAATTATGTAATAATATTTTTATATTATATTATTATATTATATTACCTGACTTCTTAGGGGATGGGATGCAAGGATGAGAGGAGAAAAGAATAAATATTACAAAACATCAGGAAATAAATATTAAG
>NW_025341423.1:0-1023 GCF_016433145.1 Gracilinanus agilis | reverse complement strand
ATACTTCAATAACAGTGATGCCACTGAGAATTAGCATAGTCAAAAAAGGAAACAGGTTAAGGGAGAAAGATAATGAGCTCAGTTAAAAGAATACTGAATATGACATGTAAGTGGTACAAGCATGTGATCATGTCCTGGATGTGCATATGCACACATGAAAGTTTAGCTTGAGGAATATATGTTAATGATTTAAGAAATTGGAAAAACAAAGCATTTCTGACAAGGCTCACTTAATCCTCTTCACTCTAACACTTCAGTAAAAGAGAGAATCAAGTGTGCAGAACTAGAAGCTTCAGTCTGAGCTAATCATGCCAGATAATAGGACAATGGCTTCTTTCCATGAACGTATCTTATACGCCATGGTAGAGACATTCCAGAATTCTAGAGAACCAGCAAGCTTTCAATTAAATTTCTTTTTTAAAAATTTGATTGACAATGATACATGTAAAACCCAGTGGAATTGCTTATAGGCTATGGACAGGAGGAAGGGAAGGAAAGAACAAGAATCATGTAGCCATGGAAAATATTCTCAATTAATTAATTAATTAATTGATTAATTAAGGCTTTAAGAATTTGATTGATATGTTTGGTTTTTAGATAAAAAATTTACAGATTATTCTGACTCCACGATATTAGACTACACGAGGAAATTAAGTAAATTAATAATATTATAAGGGCAGCTAGGTTGAGCAGTGGATAGAGTGCTGGGCTTCAAGTCAGGAAGATCGGAGTTCAAATAAGGTCTCAGATATTTACTAGCTATGTGATTCTGAGCAAGACACCCCTATTTGCTACAGTTTCCTCATCTATAAGATGATCTGAAGAGGAAAATGGCAAACTACTTCACTGTCTTTGCAAAGAGAACCGCAAATGTGATCACAAAGGGTCATACATGACTAAAAATAATCAAAAACCAAAATTAATATAGTGACATTATATGAAATCACATGCATTATTCCACATCTATAGCACTCCTCCCTTTTGGTGATTAAAAAAGAAACAAGTAAACAAAGAAGAGAAATC
>NW_025341422.1:0-1786 GCF_016433145.1 Gracilinanus agilis | reverse complement strand
TATATATATATCCTGATAAGTATTATATAATACATATTAGGAACTTTCCTAACAAGTAATTCACAAAGTCAAAACAATCTGCTACAGCCACTATGAAGGGATAGAGATATTTTAGTTTTATATAGTGAAAAAGGAAAAATAGAAAGAAACAGCAAAAGTTTTGTATAAAGATACAGTAAAAGACTCATTTTAGAAATGATAGGCCTTGGACCTTTAAGGATATATTAGAATACACTTGCTTTTTTATTTATAATAGACATGCAATTCCAAAGGGGATTTCTCTTTACTTGCTTAGTGATCCTTGCTCACATTCTACTTGGGCATTTAAAGATGGAGAAAAGAAAGTAAATGGAAAGGGGATAAAGGAGGCAGAGATATACAAAGGGGGGGGGGGAGAGAGAAGGAGGGAAAAGGGGAGAAGGAGACAGATATGAAGATATGAAAACAAAGACAGAACCAGAGTTGGACACAGACACAGACACGGGGAGACAGAGACAGAAACAGAAATAGAGCAGGAGTGTAACTCAGTCCAAATCTTTATGAATCTAACAAAATAGGCAATCTTATTAGATCTATATTTGACTTATGACTATAGGGTCCCTGATTTTGGTAATATTTCACATAAACAAATCAACAGGAGGAATAGAACAAAGATTACAAAGAAGAAAGGGAAAGTATAAATTCACATATAGTTCAGACAAAGTCATACCATAAAGACAAATCAAATTGACAGTATTTCTTGAATACCTACTATGTACAAAATACTTTGGAGAAAACGAAATTGAATGAAAAATGTCCTGTGCTTCAAGAATTTATAATTTAGTTTAGAAGAAAAAGAAATAAAAACATGAAGTGATTCTAATCATATAATTCCTGTATGGGTGATAGAGGATTAGCTGATTTGAGGGCTTACCTACCATTTTTCAAGACTACTCATCCACTATGACTCCAAAAAGCTGTAGTATGCACAGTGGACACCTCCTGGCAAACCATCTAAGGAGATGGGCTAAACCAAGTTGAGGGTAATTAATGGGGCCACAAACATGAGAGTGACTTAGGAGGAATCTCTACCCAAAGCATATGAAGACCACCCCAGCTGAATGGGAAGATGAGAACAATTTGTTCCAACAGCCATTAAGATAGGGAGTTGTGGAGTGCTTAGAGCTTAATCAGACATCAAAGATGCCAAGGTCATCCACTACATTCCAACTATCACCAGTCATCCTGACATTTTTTTGCCACTGGACTTCAATGACTCTGGAAGAGAGAATGAGGTTGATGACTCTGTGCAACTTTGCCTCAGTTAAATGCAATTCTCTCACAAGTTGACATCCTTCTGTGATATCAATAGTCCTCTTTGCAAACAAAGGATGACAAGAGCAAGACATCTCAAAATAGATGTCCAAAACTGAATGCCTTTATGAAGCACTTGTGTATCAAGTACAGTATTAAGTCCTAGGGATACAAGAAGAAGGAAAAGCATAGGACCAGCTCTCAAATATCTCCTATTCTAATGGATAGAGTAGGCAAGGAACTGCAAGGAAAGAGAAAGGAAAAGAAAGAAAAAGTATTTATTAAGCACTGACTTTATGCTAGGCATTGTGCTAAGTACTTTTTACAAATATTATCTCATTTGATCCTCACAAGTCCTCATAACTCTGCAGGGTAGATGCTCTTATTATCTCCATTTTAGAATTGAGGAAATTGAGGCAGAAAGTGGAAGAGACAGCATGCAGATAACTGGATATATATAGGCTATATGTATGTATATGTGTGTACATATATA
>NW_025341421.1:0-1233 GCF_016433145.1 Gracilinanus agilis | reverse complement strand
CCCACAACATTCTTATGCCATCCATCAATAGTTCTTTTTTTTTTTTTAAACCTTTACTTTCTATCATGGAATCAACACATAGTATTAATTCCAAGGTAGAAAGAAGCACAGTAAGGGCTAGGCAATGGGGGTTAAGTGACTTGCCCAGGGTCACACAGCTAGGAAGTATCTGAGGCCAGATTTGAACCTAGGACCTCCCATCTCTAGGCCTGGCTCTCAATTCACTGAGCCACCCAGCTGCCTTCTAATAGTTCTTTTTTGTCTAATCAAAGGCTAGGATGCAACTTGGACAGTGAGAAGGTTAGAACATATAATGTTCTGAAATAGTCTTTATATTAAAAAAATACCCTGAGGAGCATCATCCCAATCCCAGGCTTAATCAAATTTAGGGTCAATTCTGGTATATTCTTTTTGCTGAAGTATATACTATAAGAAGGAAATTTAATAAAGTAGCCCCTTATTTGTATTAGCTTAAGAATCCTTTAGTTTTATACCTTGTAACTGTGTGATTTGTAGTAAGAATATGGTCCCAGGCATACATACATACATACATACATACATACATACATACATATATACATATATACATACATACGGGTGTATATAACCAGATTAAGAATGTAGTCTCAGGATAATACCTGAGTTATAATTTCAAGTGTGTATATTGTTATAGTAATTTAAAGTATGGGTGTTATGATATTAATTCTAAGTAAGTTACTATGATCATCCTAAGTGTGTGAACCCATTTCATAATGTACTTTATATCAAAACAATTCATGTAAGAAGTTTCAGGGACCAAAATGTCATCCAAAGATCATGAAGACCAGAAGTCTGGAAATGGTTTCAGAGATGGGGAAGTTCAGAGATGGGGTCTGAGACCTCTTGGAGACCTTTTGTGGTGGGGTTAAGGACAGACATGAAACTATAAAAGTGTGTGTGTTTTGCCCTCTGGAGTCTCAGATTCAACTGGGTTATCTGCAGATCTCTGGTCCTGTGGTTTCTCTGTTCACAATAAAGCTAGATATTTACCCAGAAAGGTCTCCCAGCATCTGATTTTTAAGATACCTATGTTCCTCATAACGGACTTCTCTACTAGCAGCAAGGTGAGGATGCAGAGCAAGGCTGAGGGACTTATGAGAAAGAAAACTGGCCACATTCAGAGGAAGAACTGTGGGAGGAGAAATACAGAAGAAAAATAACTGCTTGAACACATGGGCTGATGGGGATATTATT
>NW_025341420.1:0-1738 GCF_016433145.1 Gracilinanus agilis | reverse complement strand
TGTTTTGATCCTATAACAAATGGATAGTCATCACAGCTTATTAAGTAGATGAGTGTTTAGGCATGTAATCAGCTCTGTAGAAGGTGGGTTAATTGACATATGCAAGAAAAGCAATATGTCTTGAACAAATTGGTACAAAGGATATGAAAATTCTGGTTTTCATATAGGAATGAAATGAAAGGAAAAAATTCAACATTCAATATTTTGTAAGATAGCAGCAGGAATGACCCCACAAAATATGATATCAAAGTAACATATTAATAAAGAAATCTAGATTTTCCTTCCAGAAATGCCCAGAGATTGATCCTAATAAAAGTCTCAATTTTTGGATTTAAGGACAGAAGAATAAGGAAACAAGAAATGATTGCCACCATAAAAGATATTATGATCCTTTTATACTTAGGATATAAATCCAGGAAAAGAAAAGTACTCTTATACATCTATAAAAAAGCCATAGGGGGTCAGCTGGGTAGCTCAATGGATTGAGAGTCAGGCCTAGAGACAGGAGGTCCTAGGTTGAAATCTGGCCTCAGACACTTCCCAGCTGTGTGACTCTGGGCAAGTCACTTGACCCCCCATTGCCCACTCTTACCACTCTTCCACCTAGGAGCCAATACACAGAAGTTAAGGGCTTAAAAATAAACAAATAAATAAGTAAATAAGTCTTGGGGGGGAACACAGATTGGTCTAAAGTTTAAGTAGATTTCCTAAGAGAAATAAAGATTTTTTAAAAAAGAATAATGTTGACTTCCAGTTAAGATGGCGGCAGAGTAAGGAGCAGCTGCTTAATCTCTCCTAAACATTTCATACAAGATTCCTCAAGGGGACATAATAATGAATCCAGACGAACAAAGGAACCCCACAACAGGGCCCAGCATTGAAGGTACACAGAATCTGGGCATTTCCATGCTATAAAGGGGTGAAACAGCTCTCACTAAAACGAGATAGGAAGAAGCTCCTCCACCCCCCCCCACACCACGCACAGCTCCAAGGCCAATGCACAAGAGTGAAAACAGGAGTGGGGCAACCAGTAAATCACTAGCAGCCCCAGGGCTTGTACCTGTGAGCTGCCAGATGAGGGACCCCAAGTGGCTGGGGAGATGCACGGACTTTCCCCAGCATCTACAGAGGTGAAGGCTCTGCCCCAGGTGGAATAAAGATCCCTAAAGCAGGGACTTTCCCCAGCATCTAAGCGGGTGAAGACTCTGCCCTGGGCTGAATAAAGAACCCTAAAGCAGAGACTTTTCTGGAGCATAAGCGCTGGTGAAGGCAGTACCCCAGGAGGAATAAAGATTTCGAGCACAGGCTAGGACATCCAACAAGGACCAGGGGCAGACAGGAGCTCAGCTGTGGAAGCAGCCCCGAGACCACTGAAGGAGCCTCGGGCAGGGGCAGACCAGGGACTACCAGGAAGCCTGACCCCAAGGACAAGAAGACCGAAGGCCATCGGAAGCTTAGAAAGCACAAGCAGACCTTGAGTGTGAAGAAAAAGCTGAAAAGGGGCAGGGCTAACAATGGCAAGCAATAAGGAAGCCCAGAAGAAAAATATTACCAAGAGAAATTCTGGAACACTCAACAACGTCTACACAGAGAAAATCTAGACAACAGAGGAGGGAAAACAAAAATCCAAACCCCCCCCCCCAAAAATGAAAGCTGGTCACAAGCTATCGAAGAGTTCAAAAATGAAATGTTGAGGAAGATGGAAGAAATCTGGCAAGAAAATAACAGTTTAAAAGGC
>NW_025341419.1:0-1086 GCF_016433145.1 Gracilinanus agilis | reverse complement strand
AACACTATCTTTCCTCATCTCATCTCTTTTCCATTTCCCCTCACACAATCTTCAGTTTCCTTTTATATTTTGTCTTCTCCCATTAGAATGCAAGCTCTTTGAGGATAGGGACTGTTCTTTCTTTTTGCTTATATTTGTAGCTTCAGAGCTTAGCATAATACTTGGCACATAGTACTGGCTTAATAAATGTTTATTGGGAGGACTTCCAGTTAAGATGGCAGCAGTGTAAGGAGCAGCTGCTCGATCTCTCCTGACCAAAGCATACAGGACTCCTCAAGGGGAAATAAAAACGAGTCCAGAAGAACGAAGGAACCCCACAACAGGGCGCAGCATTGAAGGTACGCAGAATCGGGGCATTTCCACGCTATAAAGGGGTGAAACAGCTCTCACTAAAACGCGAGAGGAAGAAGCCCCTCCCCCACCCCCCACACCACACACCTCACACAACGCCAACACACAAGAGTGAAAACAGGACTGGGGCAACCAGATAATCACTGGCAGCCCCAGGGCTTGTACCTGTGTGCTGCAAGACAAGGGACCCCAGGTGGCTGGGGGCATGCACGGACTTTCCCCGAGCCTCCACGTGGGTGAAGGCACCGCCTCGGGCTGGGACAAAGGCCTCTAAAACTCAGCCTTTCCCAAGCACTGAAGGCATCGCCTCAGGTGTGAATAAAGATCTCCAGCCCACGGACTTTCACTACCTTCTGCAGGGATGAAGGCAGTGCCCTAAGAGCATCTGCTCAGGCAAAGACAGTGCCCTAGGCTTGAATAACTATCTCCAGCCCAGGCTTGGACCTCCAGTGAGGATATGGTGTGGACCCAGCGAGGCAGTGGAAGCAGCCCCAAAGACTGCTGAAGGAACCTTGGGCAGAGGGGCAGACCGAGGTCTACCAGGAGGCCTGACCCCAAGGACAAGGAGACCAGAGCCCCCGGGAGCTTGCAAGGCCCAGGCAGACCCTGAGTGCAAAGACAAAGCTGAAAAGGGGCGGGGCTAACAATGGCCAGCAATAAGGAAGCCCAGAAGAAAAAAGACTATCAAGAGAAACTCTGGAACACTCTACAACTTCTACACAGAGAAAATCCAGA
>NW_025341418.1:0-1302 GCF_016433145.1 Gracilinanus agilis | reverse complement strand
GAGGAGCGGCTGGCCCTGGCTGTCCTGAGGCAGCAGGGCTTGGTACCTGAGCACGTGGAGACCCGGTCCCTCTACAGCCCTCTGCAGCCAGACATTGAGCAGGTAGGACGCCCCGCATCTCCCACAGGCACCCGAGCCCCAGGCCAGCCGGACACAGCAGAGGAGATTAGGAGGGTCCCCTGGGATGCCCATCTTCCTGGCTTGGAATAGGCCTGAGGGGGAGCCCATGGTCTATTGCTTAGGCTATTCTTTTTTTTTTAACCCCTTTCCTTCCATCTTAGCACTAAAACTGCATATTGGTTCCGAGGCAGAAGAGTGGCAAAGGCGAGGCAATGGGGGTGAAGTGACTTGCCCAGGGTCACACAGCTAGGAAGTGTCTGAGGCCAGATTTGAACCCTCTGGGCCTGGCTCTCAATCCTCCGAGCCACCCAGTTGTCTCCTTGCTTATGCCATTTTGGGAGGACTAGGAAGACTCTTAACCCTTAAACCCCTTCCTCAGTGACCCATAGGGATATCATCTTTGCAGGTTTCTTCTCAGTCCTTCCTGATTCTGTCTCTGGGCAGAGAATATGCATTTATTAAGTACCAACTGTGTACGGGACACTCTTCTAGTCACTGGGGATACAAAGAAAAGAGTCCTTAAGGAGTTTCCATTCTGTTGTGGGATAACAGAAAATAAAGCTAGGAATTGAGGGGAGGAAGATGGGCAAGGTGAGGACAGGAGGTGGTGTGGCCACCTGGGGCCTGGCAAGATGAACAAAGCCCCCCAGTCAGAGCCAGGGAAACCAACTGGGGATCCCAAGAGGGAACCCCTGGGGAAAGAGGTGGGGCCTTGGTGGTGGTGGAGATGACGAGGATGAGGGCTAATCCCAGAGTCAGAGGTTTGGGCAGCTCTACTATCACTAGCTGGGTGGCCCGGGGCAAGGCTCTGGACATCACCACATGGAATGACTGGACTCGATGGCCCCTTTCGGTCCCTTAAGTTGTCATCTGACAACATTTGCCACCTTCTGACATGGAGAGTCCAGTTTAGAGGAATCCCAGCCTCTGGGCCTTCCAGAATCCGAAGGCCTTTCCCGATAGCATCTCAGTTTGGCCTCAGATCACCCTTCTCACCCTCTTGTCTTTCGTGGACACTTTCTGCATGCCTGCTCTGTGAGGGAATGGTTTCTGCCCTCAGGGAGATTAGAGTATGGCTATGGAGACCCAATATACAAAGAAAACACGGGGGACTGCGCCTGCTAAGAATCGAGAGAGAGACCAATTAATTAATGAATTTTATTAATTAATGTATAAATTATT
>NW_025341417.1:0-1154 GCF_016433145.1 Gracilinanus agilis | reverse complement strand
ACCTATGATCCAGTAAGTGGTATCACTATATCTCATATTCTCTCCCACTGAATGCTGATATCCTATGATCTTTTAATATCCACTCTGTAATTGTATAAATTTAAAAAATTAACAATTTTATTTTCCCCACTTATTATATCCACTTTCAATAGAATTCGTCTTAAAAACAAAACTAAACTAAACTAATAACCTATTAAAAGACATAATCTATTCTGCTTTTTGAAATTATGTTTTGTGAAACTTGCTTCATGCTTATCTAAAAAGTGGTAGGCACTGGCTTCCGGGTTAAGATGGCGGCAGAGTAAGAAGCAGCTCTTAACCTCTCCTGACCGAAACACACAAAACTCCTCAAGGGGACATAAAAACAAGTCCAGACGAACGGAGGAACCCCACAACAGGGCACAGCGTGGAAGGTACGTGGAATCGAGACATTTCTATGCTATAAAGGGCTCTCACTCAATCGCGAGCTGAGCAACCGCCCCACCCCCACCCCCTCCACACTCACCTATAGCTCCGAACCCAGCTAAAAAGAAATAGAGCAAGTTTGGGGCACCCATCGAGTCATCAGCAGCTTCGGGACCTGTTCCTGAGAGCAGGAAGACTTAGGACCCCATTAAGTCAAGAACGCACGCGAAATCTGAGCGCGCGCCACAGCAGAGAGTGGAAGCTGGACGCAGAGTGCCGGCTGAGCAGGGGCGTGGGTGCCGGATGAGCAGAGGCTTGAGTGGAGGCAGACACAGCCAGGAACTAAAGCCTAAGTGGGGAACCAGTGCAGATGGGTATACGGCTGTGGAAGTAGCTCCCTGAGACTTGTAAAGAAACCTCCAGCAGAGGATCAAGCAAGGGAATCCACCAGGGGGCTTGACCTTGGAAAAAACTAGAACTCAGTCATCAGGAGCCAATAGATCTCAGACAGACACTGAGCGAGAGAATAAACCTGAGAAGCTGCTGGGCTAATGATGGCTAATCAGTTACAGGAAATTCAGAAGAGAAAGAATAATAACAAAAAAAAGAAGTCTCTAACACTCGACAGCTTTTACACAGAGAAAATCCAGACAACCGAGCAAACAGAGGAGGAGAACAAACAACCATCCAGACCCTCCCCAAATAAGGAAAACTCCTCACAAGCTATGGAAGAGTTCAAATCTGAGATT
>NW_025341416.1:0-1668 GCF_016433145.1 Gracilinanus agilis | reverse complement strand
ATCCATTTCTAAAATTCATGAATTGGCTAGATAAAGTACACAGTCTCTTCCTAGCTTCAAATTCTGTAATCATGTATTAAAATTGGTGTCCTGATAAAGGGACAGCACACAGAGCTTTCAGAAATCTTGGATTAAAATCCTGATATATGTGGTAACATGTAATATTCAAAAATCATTTTAACTGTTTCCGTGTGTTTTTACTCATAATATGGATATAATACCTCTTCTACCTCCATCCTGGGTCTGATGTGAGAAATTTAGGATGTTGTATACTTAGATATACACACTTAAATGCTATGTTGAAATATATATATATGATGTAATTTTTTTACTCTATCTTCTGATTTCATCACTCAGCTCATGACTATTCCTCTACAATCATGCCAGCCTCATACTAATCATCTCTTATTTCCAAATCCATGTATTTTTTCAGTCCTTATATTTTAGGAAGTGGAGAGCAGTGAAAGCATTTGACACTATTGAAAACATCTACTTATGAGACACTGATCTCTGGATTTTGGTCATGTTCTATCCTGCTTCATTTCCTACTAAGTCATTGCCTATGCACTTGCTGCTCCCCATATTGGAAATACTAACCCTTTTGATCTTTGTCTCTTGACTTCTCTGACTTCCTTCAATTCTCAGATAAATTCTCAACCACATACAATAAGCCTTTCCATGTCCTCAGTTATCTTAGTAACTTCCCTCTGAGATTCTCTCTAAATTGCCCTGTCAGTATCTGCTCGTTGGCACTTTGGTGGGACACTCCCTTTAGCTTGAGTTCTGGTGATATTGTTGGCAGTCTTATCCTCTTGTGCACCGAAAGTTCTCAATGGATTCTTCAGTGTCTCCTGGCTCTTCAGATTTCGACTTCCTAATTAAGACTTTGGATTCTGGTGAGATTCACTTTCAGATTTGCATTTGTGGTCTGGAGACATTAGGATTAAATTTAGGGTATTTTGTAGCTAGGCAGTACTTTCTGTCTCTTTATCTACATTTTTCCACTTTCACTCTTTCCACTTCTTTGTAAATAATGCTGCTAAAAGTCATTTTGACTTAAGCTATAATATTTTTAAATTGATGACTACAATATTACTTTAGAATTCTCATAATTAATGTAAAACCTAAATTTAAATACTTATAGTATTCATCTTACACGTTCTGGTTTCCTATACATGCATGTATATAATATATGTGTATATACATTCATATGTAAATATTAAATATTTATGAGAATTAATAAACTCTTTAGTGTCGAGAGTAAAAGATCCTTGCTGACTCTTTACTCCCTCCCGAGTGGCAGATTGTTACATTTCACATTATTTTATGGAACTTTTTCTAATGAGGGCTATCCATAGTTTTAAATGTCATGCTTAAGTATGTTACAAATGACTGTATTGTCTTTTGTTGAATGAATTTTTTAACATTTATTAATGATCATTTTTAACATGGTTACATGATTCATGCTCCTACTTTCCCCTTCACCCCCCTCACTCTCCCCACCCATGGCCGATGCGCATTTCCACTGATTTTGTCATGTGTCCTTGATCAAGACCAATTTCCAAATTGTTGGTAGTTGCATTGGTGTGGTAGTTTCGAGTCCACATCCCCAATCATGTCAACCCTGACCCATACGTTCAAGCAGTTGCTTTTCTTATATGTTTCCTC
>NW_025341415.1:0-6556 GCF_016433145.1 Gracilinanus agilis | reverse complement strand
TCCAGCCAGGGTCTCCTCAACTCAAGGGAGTCATGGAAGCAGAACAATCTCTCGAGCCACCAATGCAGACACATAGCAGAATCCCTCCAGTACAGAAGTCCTCCAAAGCAGAAGTGGAATGCAGAAATAGTTGTCCAGCTCTCTGGTCTCTCCTTTTATAGCCCCTTTCCCATATCTCTTCCTGTCACTCTAGTTTCTACTTCCTTTCACAGTGGACTGGCTATCACATCTCAAGAACCCAATCATAGTTTCTTAATTTGCCTGGCACTGCCAAGGGGGTATAGTGCTTGTGGGATCCACTTCAGGTCTTTGAGGGTGTGAACTTCCTTTTCTAGTAAAAGGTTCTTCAAGTGTTTGACTAAGTGTGAAAGGAGGGGCACTCCAAGTTCTTGATTAAGTTAAAATAAACGGGGGCAGCTGGGTAGCTTAGTGGAGTGAGAGTCAGGCCTAGAGACAGGAGGTCTTAGGTTCAAACCTGGCCTCAGCCACTTCCCAGCTGTGTGACCCTGGGCAGGTCACTTGACCCCCATTGCCCACCCTTACCACTCTTCCACCTATGAGACAATACATCGAAGTACAAGGGTTAAAAAAATACTGTAAAATAAATGGAGGATGATTCCATTTACACAGATGTCTGTACTATAAGAGTGATTATGGTAGGATTCATGGCATGTAGGGGAGTGCTTGTGTCCCAGTATGTGTGGGGCCTACCATGAAGAAGGCAAAACTCCATTTCCTGCAGTTTTGGTGGGGAAAACAGAGAGGTGTCTGGATGTGGACCCAGCAGGAACTTCTGTCTTTTAGACTATGAGTTCCAGTACTAGCTTTATATGTTCTTCACTTCCTTCTCCATCCCCTGATAATGGATTTACAAGAGGACAAGTGAGGGGCAATCATCTGTTTCTTGGAATTGCTCTGCTGAGGGTGAAGGCTGCTCTTGGGTATTTGTTGACCCAGCACTTCAGGTTTTGCTGTGTGTTTAGGGCTTGCTTGAGGACACCATTCCATCATTCCAGTTTTTGCTACTGGTGAGTAAGATAGGGCATGGGATACATATGTTATATCTTGAATTTTTGTTCACTTTGGAGTAGCCACTGTTATGATCAAATAAAATAAACTGAGGCACAGATTTCTAAGCATGATCAATTTATAAGTAAGGCATGAATATTTTCAATAAATAGGATCACAGTTTCCTCAGGAAAGCTAAAACCCCAAATGAGGGGGACAAGTTTCTCTTTTAGTTTGGGGGAGTACAGAACAAAGAACAGAACTTTGTAAGTGGGGAATAATTTATGATTTCTTGAATGGACTTTGTGGAGATTAAAATTAATATGCAAAACATGAAATATTATATTTATGAATGTTTTATTAATAATAAACTAACAAAAGAGACTAACTAAAAGGTACTAACCAGTTCACTCCCAAGAACCAAAAAGAGAAAAAGGGAGGAGTTTTATAGTCAACTATAAAACAATAACATAACCATGTTGCAGGAGATAGTAAAGGGAATTTGGGGAAAACTAAGGACTTATGGGGGATGAAGTCCAAGGTTCAAAATTTCCATTTATATATACCCCAATGGATCATAAATACATAATCAACTTATAAATTGAAATAATTTGTGGATAAAAGAAAAAAAAAGAACAAAATCAATGATTGCTACGTTAACAAAAGGCCAATTTGAGGGTAATTCCCTTTGGCATAAAAGTATACATTCCCAACAAATGCTTTCAACCCCCTCCCCCCAAGTTCAAATTCGCATCCCAAAGTTCAATTATGGATCTTCCTGATGTAGTGTGTGGTCTCTGCAGGCATCTTCATGGCACCCTCTCCAAACAGGTTCGTTGTCTAGATTCTGAGAAGTAGCAAATTTCTTATTCTAAAATTTCCTAAATTCAAATCAAATTTCACAACAATAACAAAATTAAGAGTTATAAAAGGAAAATAATAACAAACAGGGATCACTCAGGGACACATGGCTGAGTTATAAGGTATATGAATCAATTGCAAAAGAAATCAAAAACATCAAAAAAATCCACATAAAAGGGAAAAAAATAACTTGTGGATGAAATATAAAATATTAAAGTCCTATGTCTAAAAAATCTAAGTAAAGAAAAAAAATCAAAGTATAACAGGTCCCTGAATCAGGGCCCAATTAAAGTGATTTAAGTAATTATGCACTTACCCAATCAGTAGCCAGGACTACAGAAAGTTTGCCACACTTATAAAAGACAGAAAAGGGACTAGATTATAGGAGCCAGAATGGTAGCCAGGATGAGGTTCTTGGAAGGAATGTGGTTCAGAGGAAGTCCTGCATCTTAACATATGTTAAGCACCACAACCTGAAAACCCAAACAAATTCAAGTCCTCTTGTCTTGGCTCAAAATTATATTAATCCTACTGGGATTTGGTTGGTCTCTTTGACCTTGTGCTTGATTTGCACTATGCAGGTTGGCTTTGTGCTTCTTTAGCACCCTGCAGTGTCTTTTTTTAAATACTCTTCTGGAATCAGACAAAATCATTAAGCAAAGTTCCATAATTATTTAAATGATCAATGGCATTATTCTATAGTTTAAAGCCTTTTGGGTATGCATTAATATTAGAACAAATGTATTTTAAACTTATATTACTGCAAATTTAAAAAAAGATTAATATTGATAATGTGTTCAAGTACAAACATGAGAGAAAAAAGAAAATAAAACTATTGCACATACAAGGGAAAAAATAAAAGAATGTTTTAAAAATCAAAAATATATAGCTTAGAATCAGCAAAAGGTTTCTCACCCAAAAAATGAGATCCAATTTCCTTTTTAAACTTGACCATGAACTACTGTGAATGCAAATTATTTTTACAGAATAACAGATTTATAAAAATAATAATATAGTAGATAATGTACATTCAAATAAAGTACCAAATTCCCAAAATTCACAATAGCCCAGTCATTGACAATAGCAAACAAACCCATTATCATATAGGATTGACTTGAGTTTTCTATATAACCACTTGCTCTATGATATTTTAAAATGTATACTTGTCACAAATTCAACAGGCATATCAAATCATTCAACCTTGGCAATTGCTGATGAAAACCTATTTGGGTCTAAAACATCACCAAGAATTTTAGAACCTTCTGGTGGGAAAGTAAATTAAACTAAAAGGTTTAGATATCATGCATGCAGGAGCTCTTTTTGGCTTCCTGCTTTCTATATGTGTGTGTGTGTGTGTGTGTGTGTGTGTGTGTGTGTGTGTGTGTGTGTGTGTGTGTGTAAAAACCCATCATCCATCCAGAAGGTATAAAGTCATTTCTAAAAACCCCTCATAAAATTACAATTTAAATTCTTAAGTCATTATATTTTCCAAGATTGTATAAGCAGCATATGACCTCGCTAGTTAAGATGACAGATCCAGGATGCATAAGACTTACGGGCTTTGTACAACTTAAAAAAATTTGTGTAAGATGTTCATGGGCTTTTTACAATGATATGTTGTTCAGTAAAATCATAGGGAAATGGTACAGATAAAGAATCATATAACAGAATAGATAGTAATTAGATTAATACAGATAAACTTAAAAAATTTAAACCTTAAAGAAATCAGCAAATGCAATATAAGCAAATGACCAGTTACAAGCAGTGTAGTCAAAAATCCATTTTACCAATCCCAATAGGCTTGTTTACTATCTTGAGGGGAAAAGCAGAAAATAATTAGCAAGCAATAAACTTTCAAATCTCTTTTTAAGGTTATTTCCCCTCCTCCATATAAATCAACCATTCATATTTCATTTGTCAGAGCTCTGAATTTTGTCATAGTGAGGGAGAATTCTGCATAGAGCATAGTGTGCATGACCCTCATAATGGGTATGGGTAAACCAAAAAGCCAAAGGGGTGTGAGGAGATGAATTTCTCCCCTGAATCAAGCTCTCAACTGCAAGGTATTCAATCAGCACAAAAACCACCTGGAAAAGAATTAAGCGGATCCAAATCCAAACTGCAGTTTGTTACTTTACCAGCTCAAACTGTTGTTTCAGAATTTCAAGCATGCTTTGAAACAGCATAATTCCTGAAGAGGCTGAATGGGATTTGTTTATAGAGTAAACAAAAAGAAGCAAAATTTCTAGAGGGAGAACAATAGGGTATTTGCATATAAGAGAACTGGCTTCTCTTGGTCAGGAGAAGGCCAAAAACCAAAATCCCCAAAACTTCTACTTCAAATCTACTGATTTAGTCTCTCTGCCCTCAAAAGAAAAGGCAGAGAAGTCCCCTTCTTGGGGAAAAAAAATCCAGAGTTGGAAGTCTCTCTCAGCCAGGAGGCCAGGATCAGCTTAAGACTTTGGCTTAAAAAATGGTAGCGCAGGCTGAAAAACCCATGTGGGGTGGGGGAAGGGATTGGAGTCTCACCCTTCCATTAGAAAAAAGCAGTTCAAATTGGCAGGCTGCAGGTTGGGCAGGGAGCAGTGAGGAACACTGGCTAAAACAGATGGGTGTAAAAAGGCAGTGGCAGTGAAAGCAGGGGGCTGGCAGGCTATTGGGTGGAGTCTGCAGTGCAGTGGCAGAGATGGGGCAAAAGCAGGAGGGCTGAGTAGCCAGGGAAGGAAAAAAATTGCAGGAGCATAGGGCGAGAAAGGGAAACCCTAGCTCTCAGCTCTTGGACAAACTTACTTACTATACTGAAAATCTATTTTAAAAAAAATTGAGGATTCTGTCCCTTTGTGATCTCCATAATGTGGATATTAAAATTAATATGCAAAATGTTAAATATTATATTTATGAATATTTTATTAATAATAAACTAACAAAAGAGACTAACTAAAAGGTACTAACCAGCTCACTCCCAGCAACCAAAAAGAGAAAAAGGGAGGAGTTATAACCAACTATAAAACAATAACATGACCATGCAAACATGGAGGTGCAGAAGAGATTAAAGGGAATTTTGGGAAAACTAAGGACTTATGGGGGATGAAGTCCAAGGTTCAAAATCTCCATTTATACAACTTGATATCCTGAATGGCAAAATCGACTGGTTATAGAGCTGAGGTGTGGGAGACACTATGATTGGTTGGAAATTGAGAATGAGGGAGCTAACAATAACCTCTGCCTTTCCTTCCATAATTAAGAAATGTTCATTGTTTGAGTCCACCTGGAAGGTTAGAGATAATGGATCAGACTTCTTTGGACAGCAAATCAAACATCCTTGAAGGTTAGCTTAGCAATGTAAAGATATTAGGTCCACCCACATCCCTCAAGGATAACTGATTTCCTTGAAGCAAAAACTGAATAGTGATAGGCAAGAAAACTGGATTTCTAAACTTAATTCATTAGAGACCAGATGAATTTCTGAACTAAATTCAGAGACAATAATAACTTAGTGATGGGACAAAATCAGTTGTGAATAGGATCAATTAAAAAAAGATTACAATCAATCTGATCACTTCACTGCTTAATGTGAAAACTGTGTACTCATTTAGACTGAGCACTAGAGTTAGCATCCTGATCAACTTGCTTATTCTAGTATGATTCTTCAGGGAAAGGTACTTTCTTTTGGGCAGAAATATGAATTAAATAGAGTGTCTAATTGTTGAGCTTGAAAGAGATGCTTCTCTATAGTGAGGTTCCCTAGGTGACTTGACCATACAGAAGGTACATTGCCTTACCCCAAAACAAGATTGTTAGTTTCTGCACAGGATTCTATAAAGAGCAATGTCTTCCTTTTGGTGAGCCATACAAGCAGCATGAGGACTACTTGGAATTCTGCCATTGGGTAGGCCAGATGGTGCTGTGGGAGACATAGATGGACCTATTTGCTGACTTCTGTTTATGAGTTTAACCATGTTTAAGGAGGGCTGTGCCATCTATGAACCAGGCATCTCCTGCTTCTGAGAGCTCAGCAAAGCCAGGGCCCCAGGCTGCAAGATGGGGTTTCACTGGAGACCCACCAAGAGTAGGTTCTGAGGCTGCAAAAGTCTCATGTTAGGTAGCTAGCTCCCCTTGGGCCTGGTCTGGCTTAACTCTGAATATATCACTTCCATTTGATGATGGAGGATTCTTGGGCTCTGCCTGCCTTGTAGGGTTTTTCATTAGTCAATAGCCATTAAAAGACTAGAATTTTGGCCAGGGAGTATCTGAGATGTCTCTAGTCAGCCTCTCAGGTCCAAAGAGGAGCAAGCAAGGAGGACTTTGTCAAAAGGAATATGGTCCAGCATAGTTTAGTCAATGCTAGGGTCTAGGACCCTAGGGGCTGATGCACTCTGGCCTCATCTTATTATAGACTACAAAATGAATTGGTATTATTAATGGACGTTTTCAAAAGCCAGCAGGAGACCCAGGGGTAAGGCCTACTGGATTGTTTTATCTCCATCTCCTAGAATTTCCTATTCCCTTGTACCATACTCCGAATATACAGACTGATACCTCATGGTATGGCATGCTCACAGAATTATCCCTAGGTTTCTGGTATCCAAAGATCCCAATGAACTGTTGTACCTCTCTCTTTTTTTTTTTAACATTTATTTATATTCATTTTTAACATGGTTACATGATTCATGCTCCACCTTTCCCC
>NW_025341414.1:0-1075 GCF_016433145.1 Gracilinanus agilis | reverse complement strand
TCTAGATAAATTAAACTAAAAAATAAATAAGAAAGAGGTAAGAGAGGAGAATAAAATCCTTGAAAAATTAGAATTAATAGATATGTGGAGAAAAATAAATAGGGACAAAAAGGAATATGCCTTCTTTTCAGTAGCACGTGGTACATTCACAAAGTTTGACAATGTACTAAGGCATAGAAACATGGCAAACAAATGCAAAAGAGTAGAAAAGAATGAGTCATGGGGGCAGCTGGGTGGCTCAGTGTATTGTAAACCAGATCTAGACATGGGAGGTGCTAGGTTCAAATCTGGCTTCAGGATCTTCCTAGCTGTGTGACCCTGGGAAAGTCACTTAACATTTATGGCCTAGTCTTTACTGCTTTTCTGCTTTAGAACCAATACACAGTATTGATTCTGAGAAGGAAGGTAAGGGTTTTTAAAAAAAGAATGTGTCATGTTACAATCCTGAGTTAAAATCTGACCTCAGACACTGTCTAGCAGTATGACTGGGACAAGTCCCTTAACTTTAAATACCTAGCCCGTACTACTCTTCTGTCTTGGAACCAGTACTTAGTATAGATTCCAAGACAGAAAGTAAGAATTAAAAAAAAAAGACTGAGGCGTGCTATATTTAACCAAAAAGCAGCTGGATGCCTCAGTGGATAGAGCACTGGGCTTAGAATCAGGAAGAATCATCTTCATGAATGCAAATCTGGCAATCTCAGATATAGGACATTTGGATTTCAACAAAGCATTTGATTAAGTCTCTCATACTATACTGGTAGACATGATAAAGAGATGAAAGCTAAAAGATTATACAATTAGGTTAAATAAGCACTGAATGACTGAACTCAAAGATGTAAATTAATGCCAATAAGGTGGGAGATCTCTAATGAAGTGCTCTAGGTCTCTGTCCTTGGATCTATGCAGGACACCAGAGGTGTCAAATATGCTGCTGACTTCAGCTAGAACCTAATTAAAATAGAATTGAGAAATATTTTTAAAAATTTTAAAAATAAAATAGGACAGGTTTCCAGGTTAAGATGGCAGCAGAGTAAGAAGCAGCTCTTAACCTCTCCTGACCGAAACACACAAA
>NW_025341413.1:0-1230 GCF_016433145.1 Gracilinanus agilis | reverse complement strand
CCAAGAAATTTTTTAATGAATAAGAAAAAATTATAACAAAGTTCATTTAGAAGAAAAAAAGATCAAAAACATAAAGGGAAATGCTGAAAAAATTGTGAGGTATGGAGGCCTACTAGTACCAGATCTTAAACTGTAGTATAAAGCAGCAGTCATCAAAACAATATAGTACTGGCTAAGAGACAGAAGAATTGATCAATGGAATAGATAGTGTATGATAAACTCAAAGATCCTAGCTTTTGGGACAAAAAACTCCACTATTTGACAAAAACTCCTGGGAAAATTGGAAAATGGTTTGTTAGAGATTAGCTTTCAATCAACGTTTCACACCTTACACCAAGATAAGTTCAGGATGGGTGAATGTCTTCAAAATAAAGGAGGAACCTATAAGTAAATTAGGTGAACATAGAATAGTATATCTGTCAGATCTATGGGAAAGGAAATGTTTTAAGACCAAGCAAGAGATAGAGAATATTACATAATGTAAAATGAATAATTTTGATAACATTTAATTAAAAAATTTTTCTACATACAAAACCAAGGCAACCAAAATTAGAAGGGAAACAACAAATTGGGAGAAAAAACTTTATAACAAAAACTTCTTACCACGGTCTAATCACTCAAATTTATAAGGAGCTAAATCAATTGTACAAAAAAATAAATGGCAATTTTCAGATAAACAAATTAAAATTATCAATCAGCACATGAAAAAGTGTTCTACATCTCTTACAATTAGAGAAATGCAAATCAAAACATCTGTGAGCTACCACCTCACACCTAGCAGATTGGCTAATATGATAGCAAAGGAAAGTAATAAATGTTGGAGGGGATATGGAAAAATTGAGACATTAATGCATTGCTGGTAGAGTTTTGAATTGATTTAACCATTCTGGAAGTGAATTTTGAACAATGCCCAAAGGGCATTAAAAGATTGTCTGCTCATTTTTTTTCATTATTTCCCTTGATATTCTTGATCTTTTGTTATTCCAAATGAACTTTGTTATAGTTTTTTCCTAATTCAGTAAAGAAGTTTTTAGGTAGTTTGATAGGTATGGCACTAAATAGTAAATTAATTTGGGTAGGATGGTCATTTTTATTATGTTAACTCATCCTACCCATGAGCAATCAATGGTTTTCCAATTGTTTAAATCAAGTTTTATGTTTGAAAACTGTTTTGTAGTTGTTTTCATATAATTCCTGTGTTTGTTTTGGTAGATAGATTCCTAAGTATTT
>NW_025341412.1:0-2598 GCF_016433145.1 Gracilinanus agilis | reverse complement strand
TTGTTCTCCTCCTCTGTTTGCTCGGTTGTCTGGATTTTCTCTGTGTAAAAGTTGTTGAGTGTTAAAGACTTCTTTTTCTTGTTGTTAATCTTTCTCTTCTGAACTTCCTGAGACTGGGTAGCCATCATTAGCCCAGCAGCTTCTCAGGTTAATCCTCGAGCTCAGGGTCTGTCTGCGGTCTTTTGGCTCCTGAGGTCTGAGTTCTGGTTTTTTCCAAGGTCAAGCCCCCTGGTGGACCCCCTTGATTAATCCTCTGCCAGAGGTTTCTTGACAAGTCTCAGGGTGCTGCTTCCACAGTCGTATACCCATCTGCACTTGTTCCCCACTCAAGGTTTCAGAGCTTTAGCTTGTGGCTGTGTCTGCCTCCACCACCCACGCCTCCACCCGTGCCTGTGCTCTGAGGCTGTGCTCTGTGCTCTGCCTCGCTCTTGGCGCCCTGCTCCCTCGCTCAGGTTTTGTGTGCGTCCCTTGGCTTTTTGGGGTCCTAAATATTGCTGCTCTCAGGAACAGGCCCCGGAGCTGCCAATGACTCAATGGGTGCCCCCAACTTGCTCTATTTCTTTTTAGCTGGCTTCGGCGCTATAGGTGTTGTGTGTGGAGTGGGTGGGATTGGGGTGGTTGCTCAGCCCGCGATTTAGTGAGAGCTGTTTCACCCCTTTATAGCATGGAAATGCCTCGATTCCACGTACCTTCCACTCTGTGCCCTGTTGTGGGGCTCCTCCGTTCGTCTGGACTTGTTTTTATGTCCCCTTGAGGAGTTTTGTGTGTTTTGGTCAGGAGAGATTAAGAGCTGCTTCTTACTCTGTTGCCATCTTAACCCGGAACTCCTGCTCATTCTTTGATAGGACACATTGTTGGAAAGTTCAGTTGACTCCACATGCAGCAGGGCCTTGGGTAAATGAATCAAATGTGAAAAGTATGTGCATATGGATTCAATATGGCTCACTTATTCATTATTTACATGGTTCCTTTTTTTAATTGCTGGTTCCACCTACGAAGGTGTTCACCAGCCAAAACAAAATAAGCTACTTCAAAGCAAAATTGAAGCATATAGAAAAGGCAGCCAGCCCATGGGCTTTGCATTTAATCTCTCAAACTAGAAACAAGTGTCTATTTCTCTCTACTTAATTTCCTAATTAGAAAACTGAAAGGGAATGTAGAAATCAACTTGTAATACCCTCTTATTTTCTATTTGAGGTATTCTGAGACAAAGAGAAGTTAAATGACTCACATGACAATGTCTAGCCTTTTCATAGTGGTGGAACACAAAAATTAGTTGTTATTCACAGAATAATAGATTTAGAACTAGCAGAGACCCCCAGAAGGTCATCCAGCTCAATTTCTCTTATTTTAAAGATGAAAAAATTGAGGTCCCCAAGGGTTAATATATATAATACATAGTAGCATTTATAAATATAAGTAACACTTGAAGCTTTGCAAAATTCTTTACATGTCAATAAGCACTGATTATGCACCCACTATAGGTAAGGTATTGTGCTAAGCACTGTGGATAGAAAGATAAGCAAAAGACAGTCCCTGACATCAAAGTTCTTAGTATCTATTACCTCATTTTATCCTAAAAATAGCCCTGTGAGATAGGTGCTAATATTATTCCCACTCTTCAGATGAGAAAACAGGTTAAATGATTTCTCCAGGATCATATAGCTAGTATCTGTGGCAGGATTCAAATTCAGGACTTCTTTATTCCAGGTCCTTCGTCCACTGCAACACATACCTGCTTATGTTAAATGACTTGTTAAATGGCTATTAATATTATTAGAGGTGGGATTTAAACCTAGGATCTCTGATTCCAGAATCAATATTCTATCTTCCATAGCCCACTACTTCCCAAATACAGAGCTATATAATCAGGGTGAATAAACCAAGGCTTTGTTCTGAAGTACAATATTTTAAGGGCTCAGATAACACTTTCAGTCCTTAGAAGCAAAGAAATAATAGTTCCCAGAACCTAATTAGAAAAAAATAGTTTTAAACAGTACTCCATCAAATGCTGGGCTGGATTGAGATATCTCTTATTCTACCTTCATTCTTCTTTCTTCCTTTTCCCAGCTGATGCTCTAGGACAGTGCTGGCAAAGGTCTTTTAAGTTCGGTACCCAAACTGCAACTTCAAGCTACCTGTGATCCCTCCCGCTTTACCCCAGAGAGTGGAAGGAGGAAGTGCTCACTTTGTGCAGCTGAACAGAAGCACTGGGAAGCAGGGGAATATGGCAGCTCCTTAAGTGTCAGCTCTGCATGCATGCCATACCTTCACCAATGCTGCCCTAGGATCTCTTAACTCTCCTCCACTATGAGGGTATATTCTACTAACTAAGGGCAAGCTTCATGACTCTAACTCTGGGGTACAAAATTTCCTAGTTACGACCCCTGTTTTGGACAAATAGAGATGTCCATTTGGGTTCTTTTAATGTTCCTTCACACATACAATTAATAATTCAGTCAGTCAAGAAATATTTATTAAGCTCCTACTAAGAGCTAGAATTTATCAGGATGAAATCATAAAGGAAGAAAAAAATACCTGATATTGAGAGAAAAATGAGGTGGGGGAGGAGGAGGACACTATGGGAGAAGGAATTGA
>NW_025341411.1:0-1494 GCF_016433145.1 Gracilinanus agilis | reverse complement strand
GAGAGGGAGGGAGGGAGAGATTCTAAACCTTTGAGGTGGTACTCTGTCTAGGGTCTTTTATAGGTCATTGATGGTAAAGGTAGCTTTCAAAATAATTGCTAATATTAGAAAGAGAAGATAATCCTATCAATTGTTTCTGTGGTGCTATAAATACTTTATGTTGTTTTGTAATTCCTATGGGGTTAAATAAATGCTGTCCTATACCATATATACATTACTACTTTGAGTGCTTGCACAGGGCTTCCTTTATTCACACCTTTGGAAAACTAGACACAAACTGGTTTTTGTGTTCCCCTTGGGAAACTCTGGATAGGGCAGAACACGCCAAAGGAACTTATGGCCGCCATGTGGCACAGGGGCTATAGTGCCCAGGCTTAGAGTCAGGAAGATTTAAGTTCAAATCCAGCCTCAGATACTTACTAGCTGTATGATGCTGGGCAAGTCACTTCACCCTATTTGCCTCAATTTTCTCATCTATAAAATGAACTGGAGAAAGAGATGGCAAACCACTTCTTTATCTTTGCCAAGAAAACTCCAAATGGGGCCACAAAGAGTTGGATACAACTGAATAACCAAGTCTATATAAGCTCAGAGCTTTGAATACTGGGGAATCCATTACATTTAATATGACTGTGCCTGGGTGTGTCTCTGTGGGACTACTTCTGTGTATGTTCTTATGTGTAGTTGCCTGCCATGTGACTATCTGCATGTGTCTGTGTGTGTGTGTCTTTCCCCAGCTGTGGGTTGTATCTGTGTTTGTTTTTCCAAGTAATAAGTCACTGGGAGATGGAAGAGATTTTCCTGGATCCTGCTGAGGAGCCCATCATTAGCAGTGATGTCTGCCTTCCCCAAATGTGCTCCCAACCCACAAATAAATCAAAGGGTGCGATTGTTCACTTAAAAACCATGATGTGTTATTGAGCGCCAAACACATCCCTCACCCGGGTGCAGATTGGAGAGAAGAATCATGAGTGTCTTCCCTGTGCCTGCCCCTCCGTCTGACTCCTGTCCCCGCGCCGTGTATCAGCCCTATCTCTTCTGCCTGACTAGATTGTTCACAGTGTGCTGTCTTTCCCCTCCTGCCCACACCCCCACCCTGTGCAAGTACATCTCAGCCTCAAGCCTGGCATCCCATCAATCACTGTGGTGAAGAGACTTTACCATACCCCACCCCCTTTCTTATTCTTCTCCACTGCTGGGTAGAAACTCTCCCTAGACAGGCCTGTTGTTCCAAAGGGAATAGAGATTTGGAGTTTTCCAGCCTATCTTTGGACTCTTTACTAGTCCTAGAAAGATGTTCTTCCTTTTAAGTTTGTTCCTTGTACCCAAAAAGCCTTGTTTCATTCACCTTTTGTGTCATAGTGGCAGCATAGGTGGTAGGTATCTTGTCTCTCATTCTGTCTTGTCTCTATATTCTCTCTCCTCCTATTAGAATTTATTCCTAATGAACAGGGACTGTTCCCTTCCCTTCCCTTCCCTTCCCTTCCCTTCCCT
>NW_025341410.1:0-1092 GCF_016433145.1 Gracilinanus agilis | reverse complement strand
GTGCTAATAGGTGGAGAAAACAGCTTATAAAGGCCTGACAAGAGGTCTAAACATTCATTCTTGCATTGGTACCTTTCTTGCTAGACACATTCTTGCATTGGTGATGTTCTTGCTGGAGACACTATTGGGCAGGTGACCCTTGCTGAAGGGAGATGCTTACTCTGGGGACTCTTACTGAGCAGACTATTACAAACTTCTAACTGGAGATTGGAACCTGAAGGCTCACAAGGGTATTTAACTAAACTGGTCCCTACCTTTTTCTTACATTTCCCTCTTTTACTATCTCTACTTTGATTAAACTAAATTGTTAAAACTACTAACAGACTCATAATTTAATTTTTAATCATTACAATTTGGCGGCCTTTAACTATTACAATTTGGCAACCTTTACTACATGGGCAAAGCACTATGAAAAATTCATGGTGATAGAAATCATTTGTAGGTAGATAGATCAGCAAAAGTTTCATGAAGAAAACAACAACTAAGTTAAATCTCGGCCAAAAAAAAAAATAAAAGGAGGGATTTCAGCAGATAGTAATGTGGGAAGAAAAGAATATTATAGGCATTGGGAATTTCATGAGTATAGCTAAGAAAATGGAGGGGTATAAGAAAAGAGTGATAGAGGAAACTCTAATTTGACCAGAACCTGAAACACATAGAGTTTAATATAAAATGAAACTAATCAAGTAGTTTGGATCCAGGAAGATCAGTGATTCCCAAAGTGGGCGCCACCACCCCCTGGTGGGTGCTGCAGTGATCCAGCGGGGTGGTGATGGCCACAGGTACATTTATCTTTCCTATTAATTGCTATTAAAATTTTAAAAATTAATTTCCAGGGGCTATGTAATATTTTTTTCTGGAAAGGGGGCAGTAGGACAAAAAAGTTTGAGAACCACTGAGGAAGATGGTAAAGCATGAAGCTTTCTTACTCACTCAATATTCCCCAGAAATAACCAAAAATTGCTTCACAGAATCAAATCTAAAAATGGGGGGTGAGGGGTGGGAGGAACAGCCAAAAGCTGAGTGAAGCTAAACAGGCCAGGAAAAGTAGAAAGGAAAGTTCCTGAATCCCTGGCCTGAGCACCACATCAC
>NW_025341409.1:0-1130 GCF_016433145.1 Gracilinanus agilis | reverse complement strand
CCTTCTCCCTCTGTAGTGCATTAGGGGACTTATTCGGACCCTCTTTTTCCCCACAGAAATGTTTGCTGTCACCCTGTGCATCATACTTGCGAGCTGCAAGGATGTTGTTGGGTACATTTTCACCAGTGACAAGTGAGTATGTGGGCTCCCAATGGCAGGAGTCCAGGTAGAAGGGGTGGGGGTCCATCAACACGGTTTTAAAGAAAATACTTTAATAACAATTATTTCAATATAATTGGTTTTCTTTGTAATTTGATATATTTTATGCATTTAAAAAACATGATTGTGAGGAGTCTCAGTTTTGTGATGCTGTCAGAAGGGTCCATGACATAAAAAAAGGGGAAGAACCCCTATACTCTATGAAATTTACTAATTGATTAAATTCTTTAAAAATAATTCTTTCTGGCCTCAGACCCTGGGCAAGTCACTTCCCTTACCATTCTTTTACCTTAGAACCAATATGTAGTATTGATTCTAAGTCAGAAGTTTAGGGTTTTAGAAAAATTCTTGATACCTTTTGTTTCAACATAACAGATATCTCCTTCCGCCCCTCCAAGTAGATTCTTGAAAATGTATTTGTAAAAAACAAACTAAGAATCTGATTGGGACCCACAGAATGTGTTTTCCATTGTTGAAGTTGGCATTTCTTTTTTTTTTTTTTAAAACCCTCACCTTCCATCTTAGAATCAATACAGTGTATTGGCTCCAAGGCAGAAGAGTAGTAAGGGCTGGGCAATGGGAGTTAAGGGACTTGCCCAAGGTCACACAGCTAGGAAGTGTCTGAGGCCGGGTTTGAACCCAGGACCTCCTGTCTCTAGGCCTGGCTCTCAATCCACTAAGCTACTCAGCTGCCCCCTAGAGTTGGCATTTCTTAGCATTTACTTGCTGCCTTTTCTAAAGGCTGTGTGATATAGTAGAGAACTCCAGCTTGGGAATCAGGAAGACCTCATTTCAGGTCCTGCCTCTGGCACATCAGTCGTGTGCCCCTGAACAAGTCTCAGCGCCCCCGAGCAACTCTCAAAGATTATATACTATCACTGATCTGCATTGGCAGAAATTTCCTGACCAGAAAATCAGATCTCACCTAACCCTGAGAGCCAAATCAGATCTTTTTGATATTTAAGTCTCTC
>NW_025341408.1:0-1011 GCF_016433145.1 Gracilinanus agilis | reverse complement strand
CCCTGAAAATGGCTCAGCAAGCCCACACACCAGAGGTGCTAGTACTCGTTGAACATTCCATACAATATTATTACTTTATGTTAAAGTGTCACAATAAACAAGAGAAACATTTCAACTAATCATGGGTTTAACCAATAAGAAGGAAATTATTCCGTTTTGTTTCAGTGTTCTGTGCAGTTGGAAAAGAAAATGGAATGCAGTAGAGCAAAGAACATGTATTACAGGTGACAAGCAGATGGCACAACATGAACTGCAGATGGTCAAAACAAAATGCATACAACATTGCACAAATATGATTGAGGGAGGTGAGCAAAATATGTTTATAAATAGTCTGCCTCATGGAAAAAAGCAAAATAATGAGATACATTAAATATATTACATTGAGAATGGAATTAATAATAAATGGACAGATGTCATTTCAGTGATCTGGTAGAACAAAAAACAACAGAAACATCAGGTTATAGCCTTTTTGATTCCAGTTTTAAATGGGATCATTATAACTTAAAGCTCTCAATCCTTTCAGATTTCTTTTTTTCCCTTTGTCCTTATACTCTTTTATGAACAGTGTTTACAAGACTGCTTATGATCTTGCTTCTAGCAAAATCTAAACATCTCCTACATTGTTCATATTTTATAAAATAATATCTTTTACAGACTGTCAACTTTGAAAGTTACCTTATTTGATGATTAAGTCAACTATCACATTACCTCAATTCTTCAGAGGTAAATAATTGAGGAAAAAACAATCTCAGTATATAAAACAGAAAAATTAAAGCATGAAGGAACAAAAATGTCATTGATACTAAAGGCAAAATATATGGAAAATGATAGAAGGAGGGCTATGCCCTCCCAAAACTAAGAAATTAGGGAAAATAGCTTCAAGAAGGCCATACTTTTTTTTTTTAATAAACATGACTAATTGAAGATATCATGTTCAAGAGATCTTAGAACATATAAGGAATGATATGAGTATACTAAATAAATAAAAAAGACATTGGGGCCCCATTATAT
>NW_025341407.1:0-1176 GCF_016433145.1 Gracilinanus agilis | reverse complement strand
GCATTGTAACAGTAAGTTAATGAATTTTTAAAAGCTTTTGTTCAGAGATCAGTAATTGCCTAAGGTACAAGTACTGGCACAGGTTAATGTTCTTGGACTTATAAAAAGGGCATAGCTTTATTAGAGAAAAGAGAACACAACAGCCCTGAGGAGACTGGAAGGTTTTGGTGAGTAAGAGAGACAAGACAAATCCTACCAATGACCTCCTTTTCTTTCCTTAAAATTTTCTAGTATGTGTGTTTTTTTAGCATTGGACTTGAGGACAAATGGACACAAATTCTTTAATAGATGTTGGACTGGTCACCAAATGATGCCTCAGTTTTCTGAGTCGAGGTAATGAAATTGGTCATGTTGTCTGTTTTGAGTACAATCTGACTCCCAAAGGATTTTCTTGGAGATTTTACATAGCAGTACTGCTCTTTTATATGTCTCTATTTGTCATTCAAGATGAAATTTGCCATATTCATGGCCAAGTCAATGCTTTTTCCTACTAATATTTTGACTCCTTTTTATACCAGCAGTATGGTTTTCCATGTGGTTATATTTTCTTTCTCCTGCAGTTTGATGAGAGGTTTCACAAAATGGTTGGTTGTCCATGTCTGGAGGATTCACTGTCTCAGATCCCATCTTCTCCTCTTTCTCAGGTATTTACTGAACTGTGGTTGCAAAGAACTGGAAACCAAAGGGCTGTCCATTAATTGGAGAATAACAAGTTGTGGGATATAATTTTAATGGAATGGTATTTGCCATTAGAAATGAAAAACAAGACAATCTCAAAACAAACAAACAAACCTGGAAATACCTGTGAAATGGTGCAAGTGAAGTGATCAGAACCTGAACCTTGTGCATAGTTGAAAGAATTAATGTGTGATAATCAATTATGAATAAATGAACTCTGATCAACAGTACAAAGATCCAGGACAACCCCAAGGGACTGATGACAAAATAGTCTATGCACCACCATAAAAGGAAGTGAGGGAGTCTGAAATGCAGATTAAACAATACTATTCTTCACTTTCTATCCTCCATGAATTTTTCTCTAGTGTAAGTGATATATCTTCTTTCAATACTTGTTGAACATGGAAATATGTATGATATCATAACACATGTACAACTTATATCATATTACTTGCTAGTATGAGAGAATATATATCACAAAATGTCAGAAAATAATTA
>NW_025341406.1:0-1497 GCF_016433145.1 Gracilinanus agilis | reverse complement strand
AGGACTCTATTTACTGCATCACCCAAGCAGCCTGCTTCCTCTTTAGCTGAGCTTAAATTATTTGGTTACCTGGACACTGTGGATATTTGTTAAGCATCTGTGAGATGTTCTAACATGTGGACGCTATAACCAGAGAAGCAGGACTCTAATCCATTTCACTAGGAAGACAGAACCATTGATTCAAGCTACTTGTTTATTCTCTTGTTTATATTTTGTCACCATAAAGAATTGTGTGAAAAATATGCTTTGGTTCCTAAAGTAAGGTTTGATTGCAAACACTTCTGTCACCAAAATGGAATATTTGTTTTCCACTTCGAATATCATCTCATTAGATGCTATATTTAAAGATGTCTCACCTGAATTCTTTAAATAAAGTCTCAAACTGAGCCAGCAACAAGTAGGCAATCATAATTGTCTCTCTCTTTATAAAAAATAGAATTTTATTCTTTTTACCCTCTTCAACTGTCCTTTTTTCAGACATTTTCTTTCTCTTTTTTGCCTCTCCTTTTCTCTCACTTATGTGTATTGTGTGTGATTGCTTTTTCTGGGAAATGAGCCCAGATTGGTTTAATTTCTGTTTGTTCCCAATATAGTGTCCCAGATTCTGTTTTGAGAGAAGCATTGTAAATTAATAATATTAATATTATTTTCCATTATTTATTTTTTTCTAACATGGCATATTAAGTTGTATTACTTGCCTTACTTAATTTGGAATGAGAATATAGCCTAGTTATATTTGAGTCATTATATTTATAAATAACATTATTCACATTGAACATAGGTTTTTCCAGATTACATATTTTAGTGGAACTACATTTGAAGTTTTAACAAAATTCTAAAATTGCGAACAGATCTCTTTTCCAATGACAATGCTTATTACGAGATTTTGTAACATGCATCCTTTTCTTTGAAATATATTGACATCATGACATTTATATATTTATGATAAACATCATAAAATATATCATTAAGACTGCCTTCTTAATGCTATTTTCAGATAGAGAAAGAAAGCATATCTTGTTACCATATACCTTTTTGATATAAATGAAAACATATCATATTCTCTCTTCTCAAACTACAAAATCAAAACCAATTTTTACCCCAAAGGAGCTAATATATCTTTTTTTAACATTTTATAATATTTAATTTTTAGAAAAGTTAACATGGTTACATGATTCATGCTCTTACTTTCCCCTTCAACTCCCCCAAAATCCCCCCATAACTGATGCGCATTTCCACTGGTTTTAACATGTATCATTGATCAAGACCTGTTTCCATATTATTGATAGTTGCACTGGGGTGGTCCTTAGAGTCTACATCCCCAGTCATGTCTGCCTCAACCCATTTGTTCAAGCAGTTGCTTTTCTTCTGTGTTTCCACTCCTGCAGTTCTTCCTCTGAAAGTAGGTAGCGTTCTTTTCCATGAATCCCTCAGAATTGTCCTGGGTCATTGCATTGCTGCAAGTACAGGAGTCCATTACATTCTATTTTACCACAG